>NC_089790.1:1097500-1122500 GCF_040412425.1 Macrobrachium rosenbergii | reverse complement strand
CAATAAACCGTGTAGCTCACGGATTGATATCCATTGAAGTTCTCACTGTAAGATTTCTTTTGAGAGAGAGAGAGAGAGAGAGAGAGAGAGAGAGAGAGAGAGAGAGAGAGAGAGAGAGAGAGAGAGAGAGAGAGAGAGCGCCACCCCTTTCCCTGCAAATCTGGGAGAATGTTTAGAACTCCGTCGAGAGAGAGAGAGAGAGAGAGAGAGAGAGAGAGAGAGAGAGAGAGAGAGAGAGAGAGAGAGAGAGAGAGCGCCACCCCTTTCCCTGCAAATCTGGGAGAATGTTTAGAACTCCGTCGACGACGAGATGGTTCAAGGAATTTCATGACCTATTCCAAAAGAGAGGATCAGAATCCAACTTTGGTAATAACACTCACGCAGGATATACGAGCCCCTGCAAGTGACGAGATAAAATGGCGGTTAATGTATTTGGAGTCTTCCGCACAGTGGAAAGAGAGAGAGAGGTGGGAGAGGGGTTGGGGGTGGGGTGGGACGCCTCAGAGAAAGTTAATTGATGACGGGGTTCGCCGGCCGGAGAAAAACAAAAGATAAGTTTTCGTGCTGTTTGTCAACCCTTTGATATGTCAAGCGACGTCGTTTCAGGCTTGTGGGGTAATTTTCTGTTCATTGCTCTCTTGTTTCCCAGCCACATGCATTTACGTATGTTTATATATATATTTGTTAAAACAGAATCCATCAAGTATAAAGGAGCCCATAGAAACGCCAAAGTGTGGAAAATATTTTTGCCTGAGGAGAGAGACAGTTCGGTCTCTGAAATATAGCCTTTATTTTCCACGTTTTGGCGTTTCTCTGGGCTTCTTTATATTTTATATATATATAATTTTTTTTTTCTTTAGTTTCTGCATCATGCATTACTCTACAGATCGTAAATCTTGATCTCTGTGTCGTCTGGCTTTTAAACTGCGTGAATGTTTTGCAGAATGCTTAATGGTCGTTACTATCGAGGAACCATTAAAGTGAGTATACTTCACAAGAACAAGGAATGCGGGAAAAAGAATGAAACGGATATTTAGCTTAAAATAGTTTGGAAACAAGATAAGTGAAGACTCAAATGGATGCGACTGATCTGCATTTCATTATCTTTAAACTGAAGAAGCTATCTCTCCGACTTTCACTAAGTACATTTGAAAATTCTTTTACAGCCTGAAAGGCTTGGCCGTAAGTAGATCACCCGGCCTCATATACTCTCTCTGTGTGTTCTGTGCTAGAACTTCCCCCTTCCCTGGATGCCTTATCAAATTAGGAGGCGCACTTTGGGCCCACCGCGGATTAATCGCGTAGCAAGATCCCACTTCCTTGTCTGAAACTTAGATTACATTTGCTGAAGTCACAGTTGCCTTGCATTAGTTCCACAATATGAGCCCCGCCTTTGACTTCTCGTTTCTGATGCCTTTACCTCCCGGAGGGAGCTAATTATTTGGTCAGGGGACTCAAGGATGGATGGTTCCATCTCCTTTTATCTCTGTTCGGATTCGGTCGCAGGTTGATGCGTTCTTTCACGAGTGGGCTTTGACTGGTTTGGTACTCGGTTAGGAATTTGTTGCTGAGGTTATATGGTTAGATGACACAACACTCAGAATACTGAACGAGGACTTAGTTTTTTCACTGTTTTTATTATGGTTTGGATACTAGTTCTGATGTTAGAATAAATGTTCTGGACCTTTCTTATGCAATTTTTCACCGGCACAAAAACGCACACACACATATACCCCTAAAGATAAGTTAAGTGGCTGTTATATATAATACATATAATATATATATATATATATATATATATATATATATATATATATATATATATATATATATATATATATATATATATATATATATATATATATATATATATTGAGCCTCCACTTCTCAAATAAGTAGCTTTCGCTTATTTTAGTATGCAGCACCGTTTTCTCTTGCTCTTCTTAATAGCATAGCGATTTGCATAGTTTTGTTCACTTCATTACTTTGTAATTCAGAATAGTTTGTAAAACGCGAGAGCTCTGGAAAAAGTCCAGTCATGCGGATCTTTTTGTTCAATGTTTTCTTACCGGCTCAAAGTTTGCTTTGTGAAGTTTGCTCTGTTCAGTGTCGGATGTACTTGTTAAAATTTGCAATTCTTATGCAATGGGATACATTCATTTGAGTGGCGTCCATGATAATAGCCAGCTAAGTTGAATTCTGGACCAGACGGAAAATTAAGTAATCATACCAATTGCAGGAGGTTAATATCTCTGAGCCTTTGAGCTGTCATCTAACTCCTTTAACTCTGACGGTACTTTCACTAAAACATAGGAATTTTCACTTTTTGGAATACCTGGAAAGCATATTGGGGACCTTTACGTTCGCTGATAAGAGGTTATCTTTTAACGGGAAATTGAAGTCTTTTGTCGTCATTTTGATACCTCTAAATCACTTATCATAGAACTGGCGTAGGGATCCCTAAATTAGTATTCCTGACTGTTGATTTATTTCTACTGTCTGTAAACTTATTTCAAGGTTTTGTGGTGTTGCTGATTGCATAACATCTGCGCATGCTTTTGTCGATGATTTAGCCGTTCGTATTTCTTCCTTCTTTCTGCCCTGCTTCTGTTGGTAACACTAAATCTTGACTTGCAGTTTATTCAGTTATCGACGTTGATCTTGTGAATATACCTGAATAGGGACTTCATCATTTAGCGAAGTTCGGTACCTCAAAACACAAATATTTGCATATATCTCTTTCCTTTCTTAGGAAATTTGGTTCCTCTTTTGAATGAAAATGTAATTAATCTCTCCCTTCTGTCATCACTTTAAGTGCCCTTCCTCGTTCTTGTCTTGGAAAGATCTTTTAGATGAAAATGCAAAATCTGCTTCCAAAATAATAGATGTGTTTTTGTTATTTTCATCCACGTCGACAAAAAATAGTGTTGGCCATATTTCTGTCAGTTTGCATCGCCGATCTCATTACGAGCTTCCATTTCCATCAGATTCAGTCAAATGCAATTCGTCTGATCGCTCCTTAGCTCGATCTTCTACCTCGGGGAAGATTCTCCGTCTTTTTTCCACTGGTGAGATTACGGTTGTTATTCTTGTTAGCTCAGTAAAGGCATCTCTTCCTATCACGGACCTCTTAAAACCCGGAAGGCTACCCTTTCTCACGTATACTCTGTGTGCATCGGTAATCCTTTGGTTGCACAGTCCTGTTACCATTTCATCCCCTGTACTAGCAAGATTAACAAATCTGTTCGTTTTTCCCCTTTTTCTAACTCATACACTTCCATCCTTCAGGAGGCTAGTGGGTCGCCTCCTCCAGATGGACCTGGCCTAGATGAAGGCACTGGGTTCTCCACTCCATGGGCGTATACTTCTGAAAGTGATTGTATTTAGACGGTCATGGGGCCTGTATCAGCGTCAGAAGGGTTATTCTAGAACAGTAGTATAATTACGTAAATGAACTAATGTACTACGTGGAAAATTTCATTGAAACTGATTGCTGTCCCTGACAGTATTTTTTATTGGGGTGTTTTGTTAATATTTTTTTGCATATCTACTGCGTGTTTCTCGTTCTCTCTGGACAGGCCTCGTGAGTCCTATTGTTACAGGGAAGATTGAGTTCAGTGATGGAATTTAACATGAGCATTGCAGACAGACTTCATCAATTGCTAATGAACACTTACTTCAATCTCGAATGTCATAATGTTTGTCGTTACGTCGAAAAAATGAAAGGTACAGCCTGATGAAAATGGTCATCCTTACAGTGATTGCAAAAGGATATAGGAGGCACAAAGAAACATCCCATGTCAAATAGTCTATATTTAGGACACTTCGCATGAGTTCTATGTCCGAAATAGCTCTGAAGTCCCATGCGCGTTCAGAGTATTTTTACTACGGTATATCTGTGTCATTACTGAAACAACAATAAGCTTCAGGAGACCCTGAATCTCCTCTTGAGTAACCCAAGTATGCATATTAGGTATCCTGAGTAAATCACGTAACTCACCGAGCGGCGGCCGTAAATCACTCAGATGGCACGTTAAGCAATTGCTGCTGTAACTAATAACGATGATGATAATAATAGTCATTTCCAGATCCTTGGAGAAATATTATAGATATGTTCACTGCATCCCAATAACAAACTGCAGTTGAGCTAATTACATTTCAACTTAATGGATCCAAGACCATGATAGAGATTGATGAAAGGTCTTTCGAACTCTTTTGAATTATTTTTGAACTCTTTTTAATGACTTTTGAGCTCTTTTTTTTTAAATTATATTCTAAATGTGAATGATTTTAGAACGATCCTGGTTATTGTCTGACAGACGGGTAGGTCATGGAGTCCAGCTGTACAGGGTAGCGGGCCAGAAAAAAATTTTCATGAGTATTTTCTTTCATGAACTGATAAAGTTGTCAGGGTTATGAGTTCAAACCGAACTAAATATAAAAACAAAATTTAACTCTGAAAGAATCAAAAGGGTCATCATGAAACAGGTCGAATATCACAGTACTTATCTTCTGATCTTTGAAGGCAGTCTTATTTTAGAAGCCTTTTTCATCTCGATTTTGCCATCCACTGTCAATTACTCCAATCACAAAACTCGCCTCCCAAATGTCCTCTCCTCCTTTTGCAGGTGTTGCTGCTATTTTCGAGGATAATTAGATTGCGTTTCTTGAGAGCATCGTGTTCAGGATCTTGCGGGGTAAGTCTGGGAATTTGGCCTTGCCGCTGATAGCAGCCTGAGAGAGGGAGTCTCTTTAGGTTTTATGCTTGTTGTTCTCTGAGGAGAATTTTGCGTTTGTTCTTCTCTGGGAGCTGTTGTACTACAGCACTTTCATCTCTCGGACTTGATCTTGTTGATCTTGTTTGGTTAGAAACATTTTTTTCAGTTCAGAATATGATTGATTAAAATCCCAATAAACCGGTCAAGAAAGGCGACTCTATAAAGAATTACGAGCCGGAAGATCTGTATAAGGGACAACGCGACATGTAAAGACTGCAGTAATTGATGCTAAATAACTATTCGACATAAAGAAGCTAATTTCTTGCACACAGGATCTAATAACAAATGATGATTGGGTGTGGCCTAGAATAAGGTGGAATGTGGGTACTATTTGTAGTAGAAAGTGCGAGTAACAAGGTCCCTATTATTATGGGGCTGAAAAGTTATTTATCATGTTCTTCGTTCAAGATTAGGTAACTAGGTGAAATCTAGAAGTTTCTCTCTCTCTCTCTCTCTCTCTCTCTCTCTCTCTCTCTCTCTCTCTCTCTCTCTCTCTCTCTCTCTCTCTCTAATCTAGGTTATCGAATTTCTCTGTGTGCAGATTTTGACATCCATTATCAGAGGCACTTCGATGCTTTGAGATATTAAACAGAAAGTGGTCATAATAACGTAGATATTTTATGTAGATATTGAAATGCTTTATCTTTCTTACTTTGACAGATATACGGGAAAAAGTATCTTTCATATTTTACTGTTCATTTCTGTTATGTATACTCGCATATGTATGTATATATATATGTGTGTATACATATATGTACATGTATATATACTCATCTACTTATATTGTCTTGCATTAGATCGAACTCTCAAAAAAAAAAAAAAAAAAAAAAAATTCAGCCTTGTGATTACTACTACGGTATTTCATCCCTAAAGATTCGCCCATCTGGCCAACTGGGGGCTTTTTCCCCCTGAACATGTGTTGCAGAATGTGACATAAAATTTAATGGGAACCTATTACCATTTTCAAACAAAGGGAGTGCTCTCTGATCGAAAATACGTCGAGATGTGCACTTCACGGCTGTATTGCTTTTTCGAAAATGAGAAGCGAATGAGGACAAAAGTTTTACGGATGTTATTGCACAAGAAGGCTCATTACAGGGAGACTACTTGAAATTTTCATGTAACTTTTTGTTAGATTTTTCTTCATTTTCCAGGTTAGTTTTAGAGGCACTTTTATCATCTTCCCTTGCCTGGACCGTTCATGAGTCAGGCCCCCCTTTTTTTATTAGTCAGTTGATGGTTAATTTTCCTGAATTACTCTTGTTTCTAAGGCGTGATTATTTGGAATAGTTGTGCCTTTTTCAAAAGGATATTAAATCATATATCAACTCATTTTTTTCGCGTTCAGTAGCCAGCTGTCTCATGACAGAATGTCATTATGAGTAAGCATTTCGGCATTAATATCTAGGCCAGGGTTCTCAACCAGGGGGGAATTCCACCCTAGGGGAGAGTTTCATAATTTCATGTGGTTGGGCGGGATTGTGACAATTGATTTTTATTATTATATACATATTATTTGGAATGCATCTTTCGAGTCAGACAGTTTTGGAAAGGGGGCGGGAATGACATTCTGACATATGGTGAAAGGGTGCATGGGAGAAAAAAGTTGAGAACCACAGAATTCCCACAGAATTCTAGGCAGTGCAAAGAGTAGATATCTCAAAGTCTAGTTTCTTGTTTTTAATCGCGCGATGGATGCTATGTACACTGTAGTAATTTTCTTTTAGATTTTCACAATAAAGTATTAATTGGTCTGAATAAGGAACACATGCAAAGTCACTGAACTTTGTTCCACTCATTGATCTATGAAGTAACGAAAAGCAGAGAGCGCTTCACCACTCGGAGAAGTGATTAAGCTAATCAGGTCAATACCCCTTTCGTCCATGATATTAGTCTTTTAGATGGTAATTCGTTTTGTAGCTTTTGATAATCTTATGAATACCATGTTTTGTAGTTATGGCAATACTAGCAACGATAATCTCTGATATAAATAAATAAATAAATAAATAAATAAATAAATAAATAAATAAATAAATAAATAAATATTCATGTCTTTATAAAACCAGGTCATCCACTGACTCCAACAACGCAGTTTGGCACATATATTCCCATCGACATCAGGTGCCTCTCCATTCATTAGCCTCTTAATTGCCTTTCTTGTATCCTCAACCATTCCTACTCTTACACTAACCCATTCCCACTCATGCGCCTTTTTTCGTTTCCAAAATCTTCTCTTCATTGATCCAGGACCACTCAGTTCAGACGGCATCTATCCATGTCTTTTATTCTGAAACATCTTTCTTTTTGAATTTACTTCCCTGTAGAATGACTTTATTCTCTTTTTAAAGTTGTAGTTCACCTCAATCCCTCTATTTGAAGTTCTTGCCATCGTTTGCCATCTCGCCTCTTTATTGTTAATGTATCTATCCATCCTTTTGTATGGCTGAACATAATCATCTCGTCTTTCCCGCAGCCGCACCTCAGACACTTAGCCTCTTTCTGCCGCTGAACTTTTATTTCCTCTGCCGACCTCTTCTTGTTTTTATTCCTCCTTATTTCACCCACAAACATTCCCTGCTTTCTTTATGAGCCCATCCGTGAATTTTATGCACTCCTCCTCATCTACTCCTGCCATATCCATTTCTTAACCGGGTTGCACAGATTTATCTCATTGCTTGTTCTTCACGCTTCGTATCTAATCAAGTTTTCTTTAACGCATAACCATATATATCTATACATATATATATATATATATGTGTGTGTATTATTACTTATATATATATATATATATATATATATATATATATATATATATATATATATATATATATATATATATATATAGATATATACATAAATTCATATATGTCTGCGCGTGTGTCAAGTCAGCATTCGTGTATAGAATGCATAGCGTATGCGTGCGTGCGTGCATGCATGCATGCATACACGCGCCTATACAAGCACAGTAACCCGTGACAAGGTGAAGACTGATGTGTTTTGAAGTAAACACAGTGAATATGCTAAGCACGTCAGTTGATGAATATTAGTCATCCGGGCTGAAAGCGCCGGAAAATGAAACGCTGGAGCTCTGCCGTGTCAAGCTCAACAAGAATCCATTAAGGATGCGAGGAGAGAGAGAGAGAGAGAGAGAGAGAGAGAGAGAGAGAGAGAGAGAGAGAGAGAGAGAGAGAGATCATTTTGGGGAAATGTTTGACTTCAGTCCATTACGGACCTCCGCGGAGACGGACAAATAGACAGGCTAACAGATAAATCATTTCGGGGGATAGTCGACTTTAGCCCATTAAAGAGAGACGAAGAGACGCGGAATGACGGGGATTTCTGCCTAACAGAGAAAGAGAGAGAGAGAGAGAGAGAGAGAGAGAGAGAGAGATAAACCTCGGAGATTAAATGCACCAAGCCTGGAAAAGAGCTCATTGTGTAAGGTATATACCATAACTCACCCCCCTGTTATGAGGGATCAGACTGAACCGAAAGGAACGGGAAGGAAAAATAGGAAGATTAGGGGTGTACGGAGACAGTGTGGAATGGAAACGTCCGGAAGATTAACAGCGTACTGGGATTCTGTGGACGAGTATGAAAACTTTCTGCACCAGCTGATGAATGACGAGCGAAAAAGTGCATAAATTTATTGGGAGGGGGATTTAAATTTATTATTGGTATGTCAGGTTTGCATACACACACATGTACAGTATATATATAGTATATATTATATATGTATACAAACTTATATATGGCATCTAACGGAGATTTTATTTTAAAAATTACAAGCTTTCAGGGACTGTCTGTCTCCATCGTCCTGTTGCTATTTGTATGAATGCACAGATCAGTTGTGCAAGTGATCAAGTTTGTGTGTGTATATAGTTTTATATATATATATATATATATACATATATAATATATTGTATTCCTAATCTATTTCATCTTTTTTCGTCTCCCAGTTTCTTGCCTTTTTTTATTTGTTTTGCAGTCAAGTGTTATTTAGTAGTTTTCTCCGTAGTCTGGCACGTGTCAGCTATGTCCTTTCTTCCATCGGGGACGTCCATTCATTCAGGTATTTATACTGATACCTCACAATATTTAGCTTACTGGCGCTTTGTAAACATTTCCACCCTACAGCTTCCATTTCACAGAATAATGACTTTTCTTTCTTTTCCCATGTGTATTAACTTGAAGAAATTGCAGTGCATCCAGAGATTAAAATGATGGTCAAGGAATGAAAGGTTTACAATTTGAATAATGGACAAGGAAATGAAACTTAGATTTTAAATAATGGTCAAGGAAAGGAAGGCTTGCGTTTTACATAATGGTTGGGAAAAGAAAGGCTTACAATTTAAATAATGGTCAAGAAATGGAAGGCTTACATTTTACATAGTAGTAGAGGAAAGAAAGGCTTACGATTTGGATAATAGTCAAGGAAAGAAGGTTTGCGTTTCACATAATGGTAGGGGAAAGAAAGGCTTACAATTTAAATAATAGTTAAGGAATGGAAGTTTTGCGTTTTACATAATGGTAGGGGAAAGAAAGGCTTACAATTTGGATAATGGTCAAGGATGGGAAGGCTTACATTTTACATGATGGTTGGGGAGAGAAAGGCTTACAATTTAAGTAATGGTTAAGGTAAGGAAGGCTTACATTTTACATAATGGTATGGGAAAGAAAGGCTTACGATTTGAATAATGGTAGGGAAAGAAAGGCTTACAATTTGCCGAACGTACATTGCTAGACAAATATTCATTCCTTTCATTCATTGAAATAATTTTCATCGTAGCCTCGAAGCTTTCAATGTTTGTTAACTTTCACGTGTTTGTGATGTGTCTGCCACGTCGCATCTCTAATATTCTAATCAGAATGTTTCTTAATATACTCTTAGTATATGACCCAGGTTTCTAGAAAGTTATAGATACTCTCTAAGTGGCATTCCAGAAATGGGACGGTTTGCATGCATTTATTTGTCTTTGTCAAGTGGAGTCCCAGTCGTTTTCGCATAAATCTAGAATTTTTGTTTTGTGGGCAGAATAGATTTTTTAAATAAGACAAATGCTTCTTGGGTAAAATGGCATTTCTGTGTAAAAAGGCTAGTTCGACTGTAAACTATGACAAAACATTGCTTATATAAGAAAAGTAAATGTACATTGCATTCGGTCATTAATATGACCGTTTTTGCAGATCACCTAATGATGAGCTAGCTACGTGTAATCGCCAGTCACCCCCTTTTTTGCCGTGCAAGTACTGTTTGTAAATGAGAGAGAAATTCTTGAATCGTGTCATCTTCAAGAGATGTTTTATCTAAATATGCTTCCCAGTCGCATTTTACAAAATGTAACAAAAACAACAAACCTGAATTCACCCATGGTTATGTTTCTATTCTGGAGATTACTCAGTCTCCGTCTGAAAGGTCTTGCCAGAAAAATCAATCACCAACTAGATCACGCGAAAATTATTTCTATCTACCTTACATGCGAGTTTTGATTTAACCCGGCCATAAAATAACCTAAGTACCCAAAATTCGAAGTCAGGTCTCCTCTGATAAGACTCAGATGAAGCAGGCTATAATATCATAAGGTATTTCCTTTCTCAGGTGAACAGTGAGACACCTCGTCTGACCATACCTTGAGCAGAAGAAAGTTCCCAAAAATATTTACATAAGACAACAGTTTTTTCTTATTCTGACATACCAAAATTACCTTACAACAAAAAATATATTGTTAGGTAATCATAAAAAATTCAAGCTACACCAACTGCGAGAGAAAATTTCTTTCAGCCTTGTATTGTGCTTACATGGAATCTGGCACCTTTTTGATGCACAAAAACGCACACACGGACAGCAAGGTATTTATTCATTTATCACTTGCTACTTATATGTATGTTTCTATACACACACACACAAAACTTGTACACTTGTTTCCATCTCTGACATACAATTGCATCCCTCCCTTTTATGCTCTAAGGCAAGGCCCTTTGATTCTCCAAAGTTCGGGGGCCAAGTTGCAAAGTTAAGCAATATTTAACAGGGCTAATCATTTCTGAGACGCAGAAAAAAGTTGCTCGCTGGGAAGAATCGTCCTCCTTTCTATTAACTTTTCTTTATAATCAGGCAGTGCCTGTCGTCATGATGCCTCTCCTTTGTTTGTTTGTTTGTCCCAAATTCGACGTCTTGGAGGGCGTACGATTGTCAGGATTCGCTTCCTTAGCAAACACAACATTATTGTGATACAAAGAGTCCTCCCTTCCTCTTGAGCCGTTTGCTGCGTCTTCGCGCTGACGGAGATTGTTATATGATGCAGATGGCGTAAGGGCTCCAGCCGTGGTAGCAGCAGTCATCTTGGTGATATCTGTCACAAGCAGTCGAGAACTTCAGTCTTGCACTTCCGCTAGAGTGATTCGAAACGTCTCTTGAGATTTCACCTCTCTCTCTCTCTCTCTCTCTCTCTCTCTCTCTCTCTCTCTCTCTCTCTCTCTCCTGTCCTTTTGTTAAGGGATGCTGAACAAAATCCCAGGCAATTTGGTATGTAAACTTCCAATTGAGTTTTTCTACGATGCTTTCTTGCAAACTCAGGTCATGTCATTTATTTCCTTTGTTAAAATGCACTTTTCCCTGATGATTAGGAATTATGAAATGATATGTCTGTTCCTTAGGGTTGTATAATTCCCGATTCCAAAAATGACAGCATAATCTACAGTCTTCCATGACTGTCTCACGGTTGCTGCAAGACTTCTCTGTAAGCTGTCAAGTAACAGGTGCTTGTGATTACTATTTTTAGGTACTTGTGGTTACAATTGTTAATCTAACTAATGTCCAAAACAACCTTTAAGATAGAAATGTTTCCTGACCTCTGCAAACCACAGCACTGCCTGGATTATATATATATATATATATATATATATATATATATATATATATATATATATATATATATATATATATATATATATATATATATATATATATATATATATATATATATATATATATATATATATATTTTTTTTTTTTTTTTTTTTTTTTTTTCACACACATATCTGATTCAAGTTTCGAAGTTCGTGTGTGTACCTGGTGAGGCCAGATACAATTAAGCTCTTGTATTTGAAGATATGTTGAAGATCGGAGATTTTAGCGACGAATTCTTTAAAAAAATTAATTCGAGACTCACTGGAAAATATCTCTCTCTCTCTCTCTCTCTCTCTCTCTCTCTCTGCACTGTAGGCATTACTTGAGGTTCTTTGCAACGTGCCTCCGGCCCCTAGCTGCAACCCCTTTCGTTCCTTTTACCGGACCTCCTTTCATGTTCTCTTTCTTCCATCTTACTCTCCTCAACTCTCTCCTAACAGTTGATTCACAGTGCAACTACGAGGTTTTCCTCCTGTTACACCTTCCAAACCTTTTCACTGTCAATATCCGTCTCAGCGCTGAATGACTCATAGGTCCCAACGCTTGGCCTGTGGCCTAAATTCTGTATTCGATTCAGTTCAGTCCTTACGCCAGCCAGAACCCTTCATCTTCCAGTGAAATCCAGCCTTCCAGCCCCAAATACCGCCTTTGGAGCAACTCCACTGCAACTTTTCTTTATCATTTATCACTCCTTTCAGTTCGCGAAGAATATTCCCCACTATTCATCACCACCTCCTCGCAAGATTTCTCCGATAGGCAAGTTAGCTAAGTCATTCCACAGAGATTCTTTGTAAATGGAAAGAAAATATTCATGTGTTTCCATTTCCCCGAGGCTTGTGGAGATTACAGGTGTAGTTTTCTCATTCTTGTATTCGCGTCTTGGTGGGCGGCACTGATCTTATATGTTTCACTGTAAAATGGAATTAAAGATTCGGGAAATGGGTCTTGCAGTCTCATATATGCTGACAGGATACATAGATTTTTATCCGGGATTTGATGGCGTCGCTTTTATCATGCTGAGTGGTGTCGGAGTTGTCATGTTAATATTCTTACGGTCTTGACTAGTGTAGTGTTCTGACATGATGAATGTTTGTTATGCCTGAAATCAAAATATGCTAAAGCTTCACACGTAGGTGCTACCATCCGTGCACGCACGCACACACACACACACGCACACGAAAACCTACTGTAGATGATTAAAAAAGATGAAAAATAAATAAGTGTACCCTAAACTGTTTTTCGATATCCCTCAGGCAAATCTGGAGTGCATTCTCTCTCTCTCTCTCTCTCTCTCTCTCTCTCTCTCTCTCTCTCTCTCTCTCTCTCTCTCTCTCTCACACACACACACAAGAGGTGATAACTATGAATTCTTCCAGGTAATCGTTTCACTTAAATTTCCATTATTTTGATTATTTTGCACTTTAGTTTTCATTATTTTGACCATACGTATTCAGTCAGCTTCTCAATTTCACGTTTTGAATATTTACTAATTAAAATCCTTTCTCCCTCATTTCGGTTGTAAATATCAGCGTGCTCAACATTCATACTATCATCCTTCCGTCACAGATCTCTACAGCAGAAAGCTATCCTTTAACGCGATTTGTCAATGAGCGGCTGCTTCATATTGTTCCAACTCCGTCCTCTTATTTCCCTGCTGGAACGAACCGTTTAGATGTTATACAGGTTAATATAATATGTCTGCGTTTCAGATGCTAAAATTAACTCTAGTTGAACTGTGCGTTTGATCTCTCGTTACCTCCTTTTGGGATTCATATCCTCTCTCTCTCTCTCTCTCCCTCGCTCTCTCCCTCGCTCTCTCTCTCCCTCGCTCTCTCTCTCTCCAATTAATTCCCTGCTCGATGCGCCATTTATACGCACATGCCCCGGTCATTGATGTATCATAGATTCTGCGTTTGTCGTGAATTCGCGTGAATCATTTCAGACCATTTGTCGGACCCATTTTAATTATAACGTGCCAGTTTTTGTGGGCAACGGAAATGTGATGGTTAACAGCTAAAGAACCAATGCGGATCATTCAAAGAATTATTTTTAGGGGCCTGAGTAGCTTCTCGTGTTCTAGCAGCTGAGCGCGCGTAAGATATTAGTGTGTGCGTGTGTATTCAGAGACAGGATATTTTATGCTTGCCTTAATATTGGTCTTGTATATTGGTCTTGGAGGAAGGGGAGGAGGGAGACCTGGGGCAGGGGGTCCCTCAACATCTAGTTAAGAACAGAGATCTTGTCAGACAGGCAATTGCTTCGGGCTGTGAAGTGTGGGTCTGACTTGGTGCTGTTGATTCTTCAGAGCTGGTATATAGAGCAACTGTTGTTGCTGAAGTTCCTGCTCAGTAAGACCATATAATATATATATATATATATATATATATATATATATATATATATATATATATATATATATATATATACTTTTTTGTATTTAGTATAGATTTCAACCTCAACTGCAGTCACTAGAAACCTTGGCATATAGATTTGATCAAAATACGGTATTGTATTTGCCATGGCACCAGGATGGACGAATGGGCTTTCTTAAGTAAGCAGTTTGTTTCAAATTAAATAAGTAGAGGAAGTAGATAATAAAATTTTTTTTCCCTGCGTAGATATATAACATGTAACTTCCTGACGGATCCTCTTCAAGTTAGATAGTCCCTACTCTGAACATAAGCCCACTCAGAACTTCTTAGTAAACAAGTACCACTTTTGACGCCCACCGTTCCCTTTAAAAAAAAAAAAAAAAAAGGAAAGAAGAGAAAGGTTGGACGTTGAAAAGAAAATAAATGAAACGAAATGCAGCCTTTGAACAGAGGCGATTCCCGGCAGATTGGTTGCCGCTGATGAGGGCGAGTTATCGACGAATTCCAAAGGAACGATGAATAAATGATTTGAGACCTGAGACGGAGTTGCATGAGAATTCCTGCGTTTTGTTAATATTTAATGTATTTTCTCTGCCTCCTTTCGTCTTCTCGTCGTTAATAGTTGCGAATATTTCCGTCATCTAGGCAACAAAACATGTTCAGTGCGATATATTTTAGTAGAATATATTTGGTATAAAATGGAAAATCATCTCTAACCGTTGTGAGGTCAAGGATTTTTAGCAATCTTTGGATTCGCACGAACAAGAAGCTAATATTTTTCCGTCTGTTACAGAGCTTGTGGCTTGAATTATGCTATTGGTTTGCTATAAGAAAGCATAAAATCAGATGAATTGAACACCAGAGGCCATTAGTTTGCTTAGCCGGAGGGAATGGCAACATGTGATAAAATGGCACTGGAGAATCAAGAGGAGTACGGACGAAATATGCAAGTGCTGGATTGATAAGCAAATGAATAAGCATATGGAATAATTCTCTTCAGTGCATATGAGTAGTGAAGTACTGGAAACTTGTGTGTATTATAAATATATATATATATATATATATATATATATATATATATATATATATATATATATATATATATATATACTGTATATATATATATAAACTGTGAAACACTGGTTTTAAACAAAGCCATCAATATACTTGTAATCTTCAACTTCTTCCAGAAAGAAACGAATTCCATTAACTTTACAAGGAGGTGTTAGTGCTGATTTGTATTGCATTTTCGCCAAACATATGTATGCATATTTTCTTGCCTTGATAACCTCGCAGAACACTGACAATTCCTGATGCATCTGAAATAAACAAATAACGTTTGATACCATTCGTGATCTTTATAAACTAGAGTCGCTCGCGTGTTCCATCTCCTTTAACAGAATATAAGGTTGTCGTCATATGATGATCCCCGATATTGGATCTCGCCGGAAAGACTACTAAGAGTTCCTTTGTCTGTGAAATTTGTCTGGAAAGATGTTTATTGCCCAATATCAGCATCCAGGGGTGTGTTACGTTTAGTGTGAAAGACGTATGATTGTTTTTTTAAATCTCGATTAATGCCGATATCCACATACATAACCCAGTTGATTGCGCGTGCTTCAGAGTGAGTGAAAAATTCTTCTTGATTTGAGTCACCTCCTGCTTATATCAGAGTGACTATTCTTTTTCCGTGATGCCCAAGCATTCCCATTAAAACGTGACTACCCCTACCCACTATCCCAGGGAAAGGCGCCATTGAACTTTAAAAATGTTAAAAATTTGAAAATTACCTGTATCACATTAAGAAAAATTGATCTTTCGATGAATTACGTTTGAACTCATAATGCGATCAGTGGTGCCATAAGACTAGTATAATTTTGAATGAAAATGATGAAAGAAAACTCATTGGGATGAAATTTCAGTGGCTAAGTAGATTGGATGTTTGACTTATGTGATTTTTTACCATAGGTTAATTTTCTTACCTGATGGCTTTGTGAGACGGCAGGTTGTCAGAGTCAATATTAGGATTGGATTGGATTGGATTGTGTCGCAGCAGTCGAAGGTTGTTGGTTTTGATAAAGGTTGAAAGAATATAACAGTAATTTGCATCTTTCATAATCCCAACTCGTTCTCCTCCAACAATTGTTTCGTAGTGCAACTGCGAGGCTTTCCTCCTGTTATACCTTTCAAACCTCCCTACTGTCTATTTGCCTTTCAGCGCTGAATGACCTTATAGGTCCCAAGTGACCTTACAGGTCCCAGCAATTGGCCTTTGGCCTAAATTCTATATTCTATTCTGTTCTACTCAGATTGACCTGGACTTTGCGGACCTGGTTGCACCATAAGTTTCAAATTTCCGAAGTATGTGATAGTTAATTTCAAACCTTTATTTTTTTGTGTTTGCGACATTTTAAAGTAAACTCATTAGTATGAGGTTACAGACAGTAGGATAAAAGCTATGCAATTACCTGGCTTGAATTCAGCGCTTCCGTCTGTGTGAAACGTGATCAGGATATTTCCTCGAACGAAAGTCATTTTCCCATAACAAATAAATATTTCCAAAGCTCGGCCTTTGTAGTGTCGATCGCAAACGGCCCCGACAGGCAGCTCGAGTACTGATCCTATTGCCATGCAGGCAATAATGAGGAAATGAGTGCAAAACTGGGGATCAGTTTCAAACCAGCTCTACGGAGAATTTCCCGATCGCTTCATTGCCATTTGAGCTGTCGTTAAGTACGATACTCGCGTTGGGTATTATTTTTTTCTCTTGATTGCTACCGGGTCTCCTAACATGCTCGGTAGCATAGGATGGACTGTTTGTACTTAACGTTTTGTTTAAATGATACTTCCGGTTTGTTAGGTTACGATGCCAGCTGTTCGACTTTGATCTGAGGTGTCATTTGCTGGAGATTTTTTGGCAGTGAGATCTTCATGTAATATATATATCCGTTTTCATGTTTCAAATGAATTGCATTCTATTTATTTTTCGCTCCATGTTTAGTTTTTTTTTTATTCTAAAGCAGGATTTCTTTATTACCAAAGGTTTAAGCAAATAAACTATGCAGACTTTTAGTGAATAAACAAAAGTCAGATTCATTCGAAAATATCAATTTATTACAGAACGGGACTCATATCTGCATTGATTTGATTATATAAATTCATTAATTACTCTCATACATATGTATACATATAGTGTATATAATATATATATGTGTATATATATAATATATATGTATATATATCTCATGCTTATGTGGCTCGTTTATCTTATGGATTCATTTTTTTCCATTTGTAATTTGACTAGGATTATTAATATATATTACTTTCATCTTCTTTCATTTGAAAAATTATCACTAATTGAATTGCTCAAGGGACTGACATTGCATGTATTGTATATTCAACGATTGCTTAAGGGACTGACATTGCATGCACAGTATATTTAATAAGGTAGTAGGTTATCTGATAGAAAAAAAAAAATAGCCATTGCTTAACTCTTCGTCTGATTGGTGGATGGGCGCAGCGTCAACCTATTGAAATATTCGGCTCGGCAGCCGAAACCTGGCACAGATTTTCGCCTTTTCTGAATATCAAGGTTCTCTTGATAACTTCTCCCCTGATCTCCCACGGCTTAGGAATTATTCAACCTTCTGTCACCGGACCAGTACTGTTCATTTACCGCGTCTAACTAGACAATTTCTGTGGTTTTACCTACGGTAACCTTTGTTCTACCTGTTCTGAGTGCGTGCATCAGCAACACAGCAATTTTAACATATTGTTTATAGTGACATAAGCTCAGTCTTTGTATACTCCTTGAAAGAATATATTTGAAGATTCAGTATGGATTATGCCGTGATTCATTAGCTATTTTGCATACGTACTCTACCTCTAATTACCGCAGGCCACCTTACGTTATAGGCCTTTTATCTGGAGCTGGTCCCAAAGCTACGCATGTTTTTGGTGGTTTAACACTGTGTTTCTGTATATTCACTGGCATTATATTGATGTTTCTTATTATTATTCATCCGTTTATCAACGTTACTGAAATAACACCGAAAAGAATGTTGAGTTGTTTAAGGTGTTCCCAAGATCTTTCTGTCTGCTTAACAAATGATTGAAGTTAATCTCAGTTTGGTTTCCCGTGTGTTTTTGACGCTATATATATAGTTCTCCTCGCTTCGCGGCGATGAACAGAAAACCAGATTTTGGGATCTCGCTTCAATTCATAACCGTTTTACATTTGTATGGGCGGAATATCTTCATCTTTGCCATTCATTGTACGCGAGGGATTTCACATTGAGTTTTCGGTGATAGATTTGTAAAGGTTGCTGTAGGTTTGATGTTTCATCTGTTGCCACAATCTTCGCAGCGATAGTCTTCCAATAAACCTGCACTGGATTGAGTTCAAGTGAAGTTGACGGATATAGATAGATTTATAAAGCTAAGCGGTACAAAGTCTAAAGACTCGCGTCGCGTTGCCATCTTCGATACAGATATATTCCTCAACATCACACGACGCGAAATTGTGCATACGTCAGCATCCCCTTGATTGCTCTGTATACAGCAGTCACCCTTCAAATGCTTAATCCGTGGAAGAGAGAGCTGCAGAGACTAGACTGGAAAAATTCTCAAGCAACGCAGTGGAGAAATCCCCGAAAATTCTCACGTAAGCCTGGATGAGACGTGCCACTTCCAGAGTATTTATAGAGTATCAAGTATTGTGACGGCGTGGAAGGAAGTCCCTTTCAAAGTTTATGGAATTCAAATAGAGAAGTTATTTTCATTTTAGCCGTTTTTGTAACGCCTTGTGCTACGGATGTTTGGTTTCCTCCGATGCAGAATCTGTTTTTTGTTTTCTAGGAAATCAGACAGACATTTCTTCTTAAGGAGGAAATATGATTTTGACATTTGTATTCGAAAAATCATCTTTCTTCCAGACTTTACTTTCTTCGTTCATTTTTGAAATGCATATTAAGAATCGATAGCATGTGAAACGTTACCGATATTGAATCTGAAGAGGTGAAAGACATTCTGTTTGTCACGCACCGAAAACCAAACATGAATTGCTTTTAGTTTAGTTCTGTTACGCTTCTGTTGCAACACTGAGGGAGAAAAGATGTCTCAAGCGAGGTATTGTAGCAATACGAAGGAGAAGAAGGGATCATAGAAGATAGGAAGAGGGAGAAAGAGATAGAGAAGGCAACCGTTTGGTCATTAACTGCTCATTTCACATTAGTGGTTCTTTGTACATATTTTCATTCTATATTCTATCATCTGGTTTCAACAAAATATGTTCCAATTCGAACGCCAGAAATGGATTTCGCCATTCATTTTCTTGCCGACGAAATCAGAGATTTTTTTTTTTTTGGTTGTGCATCAAACTCTGTAAACCTTTAGGAAGCAAAACGGTCTCGAGATATATTTGTAAAGCACTGGAATACCGCCGGCGGTATAAATGGTTCGGTTCTTGAATAGCTCCATTCATTCCGAACTTTTACGGCAGAGGGGGAAATTTATGGCACTGCTAATACATCAGATGATCCTTCCACGGGAGTAAACGTGGATACTGTTAGGGCATTAATTTCAAGACAGCATCATTAATCCCTACGCCATTATTTATGGCGCGCGCGAGCGGGATTAAACCGAAATCGCGAATGGCGGGTGTGCATTCGCGGATTTCAAGCCTGGATCTTCGTAGGGCTCTTAACATCTCACAGTGCATCAACGGCTCACTACAAGGACGACCAAACGCTCTTCTTCTTCTTCTTCTTCTTCTTCTTCGCTCCAGGTCCAGAATCACAAGAAGAAGAATCTCTCCGGGAAACCAAGAACCCTCATCATTCGTTCACATCTTTCGGGAACATCCTTCGCTGGGGAATGGCGGGTGTAAAGCGGCGACATGGTTAATGGCCGGAATGGGAATCGAGGAACCACGGGCATCACCAAGACGTGAAGGCAAGGCGAGGCAGAGAGCAGCTCCTCGGCGGAGGTCGTCACAAAAGCAAAGGGAATCCGGGAACTGGAGAGAGAGAGGATGGGAAATGAGGTTACGGGAGAAACTTCGTTCGCTTGCTTTTAACCTCTGATGACATTTATGGCGTTTGGGAAATACGTGGGCCAAGCTGTTTTTCGGGTTTTGTGCCCATTTTTGTGCAGTTTTTTCTTTATTTCTGTCAGTTCATATCAGGTTCTCTTATAGAAAATAGAAGTAATGGCGATTTTTGTTTAGTTTTTGTTTATTTCTGTAAGTTCATATTAGGTTCTCTTATAGAAAATAGAAGTAATGGCGAGTTTTGTGCATTTTTTTCTTTATTTCTCTAAGTTCATATTAGGTTCTCTTATAGAAAATAGAAGTAAGGGCGATTTTTGAGAACTTTTTCTTTGTTTCTATAAATTTATATTAGGTTCTCTCATAGAAAATAGAATAATAATTATGCTAATGAGCGACATTGTACACCTTACCAATATACAGTATATTTCCAGATACGTTACCATTCTCTTAATTTTTCTCTTCTATATACTATTCATTTCTGTTATTTCATTGGTAAATATTATCTCTCTCATGTTTACTCAGATATTGCGGTTAGACTTTTTTTTTTCTTTCCTTATAACCCCTCTAAGCAGCCGGGGGGGGGGGGCTGTATTTTTTGTGCACAAACAACTACCGTGAAATCTTGTAACTCTTCTAATGGCTGCGCAACTGAACTCCTGTTTATTTGCTTCGTGAATAGACTCTCTCGCTTAGAAACCCGCTTTATTGACGTTCATTGTATGTAGCTTTATCTAAATACAGGCTCTCTCTCTCTCTCTCTCTCTCTCTCTCTCTCTCTCTCTCTCTCTCTCTCTCTCTCGTTAGGGTGCATCGCTAGAAAATGGAATATGCGATGTATTTTCAAGATGTTTTATATTTATTTGCTTTAGCTGCAATACACACACATATGTATACACACATACAGTGTATATATATATATATATATATATATATATATATATATATATATATATATATATATTCAAAGAAGGAATAAAGAGTGAATTTTGTTGCATTAGGATTAATTAAGTCTGCGGCTTCAAATTCGTCCTTACGAGTAATATGTTTTGAAGTTTTTGAGCTTTTGCAAAAACCAGTTACGCAAACACAACACACACACACACACACACACACACACACACACACACTACTATATATATATATATATATATATATATATATATATATATATATATATATATATATATATATATATATATATATATATATATATATATATATATATATATATATATATATATAATAGAGAAGACTGTCGCCTCAAAATACCGATTGCTTTACAACCTCAGTACCATCAGCACTATCGAGCAAGGTCATTTTCATCCATTATCCGACATTAATAAGATCGTCTCTATATTCTCCTCGTAAGGAATATCTAGACATTTGATATTATTGCATTAAAATCGATAAAGATTACGTATTGATATCATTCGCGTAATTTTGAGAATTCTCAAAATTGAAAGTATGGCTTTATCAAACATTGTCTTTCATTCACTCCGCCTTCAGTTGAAAACATTTTCAGCAGCCGAACGTTTCCCCGCGGACGGCCATTTGTCAACTGCCTCTTCAGTCATTTCATCTTTTGACACATTTGTTACCATTTAAATTGTACTCCCATCTACTGGTGTTGTGCCATCATCTAGAAGCTATACACAAAAATAGATATCCATTTCTGCTACATTTCTCTTATCCTCAATGCTGCTGTTTCATCATAAGCCTTGTCGTATTATCACTATCTTTAATTTTTAAGAGTTATATTTCACTCTCTTTCAAAGATTACCACTGCCATAATTTCCCGTGAGTGAGTTGAACCCAGAACTTCTGCCTGCCTCATTATACTCTTCCGAGATTAGTATTTTCTTTTCGTTTTCAAATTACACGAAACATTCAGCTTTATCTTCTGATCCACATCTTCACAAAAGTCAGCGAGGTCACCTCAGTCGTGTAAACGGAAGGCTAATTAAAATTCCTTGCTCTACAGATTCGCCACTTCTTCACAGTTCCATACAGATGTAGAATTCTGCCCCTTATTTGATCCTCAAGGCTCCGCTGCCTTCACTAACACATTTCAAGCTCATGTCGTTAAATGACATGATAAAGCATTTGGGTTTCAGTTTGATGGACGGTGGCTGGACGTCTTTCGAGTCGCAGCGTTTTTATATCGTTTTGACATCCCCCGGATTATTTCCAGTGCCAGTTTCAAATCAGATTTGTCCCTTTCATTAATTATTGCTCCTGTCAGCACTTTTCGCTTTAGGTATCACATTCAGCTTCCCTGTAGAATTAAATTATCTTCGCCCGGGATACTATTAACCACAGATTCATTCTTAGAATTTTGCCCGTAAGAGTTCTCTCTTCATTCAGTTTGTTTAAAGTTCAAAACTCACAGGTACCCCACAACCTGAGTGAAAATAGCGGCAAAGTCTTTGAACTCGTGTACACACTGTCATGCTTGCGATTGCAATCGTTCCTTAATCAAGAGCACCCAGAATTCACACTCCACGTCAGGTTTTCTTTATTTCCAAACTTTATGAGAGTTATCAGAATCTACCCTGAGACACGGGAGCAGCTTTCGTCTTAGCCTTAAATATACCAGACCCGAGCTCAGTATTCGTTCTAAATTTGTATTTCAAGTCCATCTTTCGTAAATGTTTGATCAGTAGCCTGATATCCAGACGCCATTCTCAAAGCATTTCCACTTCATCATTTTATTTTGCTCGCACGGAAGCAGCGCGCATTCAAACGTCATGACTAAAATATTGTTCCTTGCTATTTTGCGTCAGTCCATTTACTATTCTATTTACTACCAGTTATAGCGCAGATTGTGGCAGTTCATTCATTTTCGTTCCTGATATCCTTCGGGAACTGTGCAATTAATGTTTATCTTTGCTTTGTGTGAAGATTTTAATACGTTTTAAGCCCGTGTTTATATTGAGCTGGCCATATGCCAGCACTGGCTCTTGGTCGCTCCTAAAGCTGCCTTTCACAGTCCTTATCATATCCTCTTCTGCCAAAGGATATAATTCCCTAGAGTCCTAAGCTCTTGACGCTTGTAGTAGCTTCGAATTTGGCAACACTTTTATTTCTGATTTTAATTTTATTTTAATAAATTAGACATTTTTCCTGACGCCACATGAGACAGTATGTGAGGATGTAATTAAAGTTTAATTTTTTTGTCTTTTAAGAAAGCAGTTTGATACACAAGTGACTATGTATTATTGATGTGTATACAACATATGGCAAGCATATGTATATGAATTTGTAGGTGTATGAAATGAGTAACATTAAGTAACTAGGGATTCTGGATACATTGCTGAAGCTTTTAGAATCGACCAAAGATACTGATTTGACTGCTTTTCTCATGAGCATAAGAGTGATAATCTATCAGTCTCATCTTCTTCTTCTTTTAATCATCCTCATGGTTTGCCGTAATATCTCAGTGTGGAACCCATTTGAACAAAGACAGTGGTCATGAGGAGTCTTAAAGATAATTATGAAAAAGTAATTTTCATAAATATGCAGTAGCAAAAATAAAAAGAAACACTGCGAAACACTACTGTATGAATGCCAAGTTCAAACCCATTTGCACAAAGACACTGGTCATGAGGAGTCTTAAAGACAATAGTGAAAAAAGGTATTTACTTGAATATGCAGCAGCAAAAATAAAAAATAAAAACTGATTCATCCCCAGAGAATATAAGAAACACTCTGAAACCCTGTACTACTATATGAATGCCAAGTTCAAAACACGCGTCTTGGGGTTTCGCCGCCCGGCGCGTTCCCCGAATTCCCAGCAGCAGAAGACGAACCCCATTATCGTAAACCTCTGCCAATACTCACGTCAACCTCGATCCCGTGGGAGTCGTACTTCGACTTCCTCTTGCCGGAGGTCGGACTGTACTGATAGAACTGCTTTTGTTCTCGCCACCACGTCAGCGAGTATAACGTGTCTGATTCCAGGTCGTAGTCGCACTGCAAATGCACCGTGTCGCCGGCCATGACTGACGACGGGACTCTCATCTCCACGATCTTGATACACTCGGCATCTGTGGGTGCGGAGAGAAGAAGAATGTGGATGATAACGGGACGAAGGTGTTCCTGTTTTGGGGAATGAACGTACACAGTATTTCTAACTTTTTACAGAGGAGGAAGTCCGTCAGAGTTGAACCCGCTGTGTGGTCTTCAAATCCTTTTATTTAAAAATAAAATCTTTATTACTGAAGTTTGCTAATTCATGCTTCATTAATTATGCATTTTTAAACATATCAATTAAACGACAATTGTCTTTTTAAAATGAATTCGCTGAATTTTGATAATGTAGTGACCATTTCCTCCTCGATATTAATTAAGATTAACTAAATACTCATTTTATGAGTCTTTGAACTTTATATATATATATATATATATATATATATATATATATATATATATATATGTATGTATGTATAACTGAACAACGAAAATTTGGAACGTGATGAATATATTAATAAGGACAAAATCCATGAAGGAAAGAGAAACAGTGGAGTGCTGCTGCAGGTTTTTCGACTTATAGTCCTTTACTTGCTAAGTAAAGGACTATAAGTCGAAAGGCCTTGCAGCTCCATTGTTTCTCTTTCCTCGTGGATTTTGTTTATATTATATATATATATATATATATATATATATATATATATATATATATATATATATATATATGTTTGTATATTTATACAGTATATATATAAGTTCAAAAGACTCATAAAACTTTTGTTTACATGACAAAACCATACATTTCAATTAACAGTCTTCTGTAATCTTGATCACGGGTGAATACGGACACTTAATGAGCATTAAGAGTATTTATTTGGAATCTGCAGCTATGGCATGACAATATGGTGGCATCGGATGTGAC
>NC_089790.1:1052500-1092500 GCF_040412425.1 Macrobrachium rosenbergii | reverse complement strand
GCGACTCTTTTATTCAAGCACCAGATGTGAATTCCTACAACCTCTGTCTCCTTTCGAGTCACTTTCTGCTCGGAATGAGGAAGGGGGGCGACTGACAAAAGGTCTTATTTCTGTGAGAGGGCAAACAAAAAAGAGGTAATTCTCTGAAGGAAGCGCTGTCTCTGGTGTCTCGTTTAGCCCCCACCCCCAACCCCCTCCCCTGCCCCCCCACCCCCCCCCTTGCCCTGCGAGGAACACAAGAAAATGACTGATGAAAGAAGAAGTAGGTTCGAGGGTGAGGAAGATCTACGCATTGCAGTTGTCATATATTTATCTCTCTCTCTCTCTCTCTCTCTCTCTCTCTCTCTCTCTCTCAGAGCACGGAGAAGCAGAGAGAGAGAGAGAGAGAGAGAGATTGCTCTGGAAGGAGCACCCTACCCAGGCTCATCCATCACAAATCAAGGGTCAGATATCTTTTGGAAGAAGCGAGACAGAAGTCGTTATCTCCTGGCTGCTCATAATGTTATTAATGGACTTTAGTAGCTTAAGAACTCAGAGAGGGAAGGAGCTCTCGATCCCGGCTATAGCTGAAGACACAATGCTCTTATGGAGATTAACATATCAATTTTCTTTTCTCCAGAACACGGTGACTGGTCGCAGTCTGGAAGAGCATCTACTGACGTTCTCTCTTCAGCTTTTGATTTCCTTTGCTACTTTTTTTTCTCCTCGGGTCAGTTCTATGACCTTGCATCATATTTTCTTGTGCTTGGCTTCAAGAAGGAGTAAATTAAAGATTAACAAGTGAGTATTCTTTTGGGAAATCTTACTTGTTTTATTGTCTGTCTGTTTTTCCCTTTATAAGGGCTGTTCGTTTATACAGTATTTTAAATGCCGCTGAGGAGTGCACTTTTGGGAAAAAATATCGTCAAAGTTTAAACCCTTAAAATAGTATCTTGAATGTAGCCGCCACGTTTGCTGGTACACCGTTAAAATAATATTAAGCAACTTGGGTATCTTTGCAGATCCGATATATCACATCCACAATTGTTCATATTGATCTCAGTACTGACTTCTGTTATGTAAAATGTTTCAGAACTTGTATCAGAGGACATGTAATTCAGACTCCTTCACAGTTTCTTTAAGTAACAGAGAATGGAGAATTTTTTTATTGTTTTAGCCTTTCATTTCTGATGATGCGCCTTCTGATACCTTTTGGTTTTAATCTTTATCATCTACTTGAGGTCCACTGGGTGCTGGAATCATTTCGCGTTTGAGGCTGGACTCCAGCAAAACAAAGACTCTCACAGTCAGTCTCGTGATTTGCTCCCACCGTCTTGGCCGTTGAACAACAGTGATTGAAA
Organism: Macrobrachium rosenbergii; assembly: GCF_040412425.1. Classification (NCBI taxonomy): domain Eukaryota; kingdom Metazoa; phylum Arthropoda; class Malacostraca; order Decapoda; family Palaemonidae; genus Macrobrachium; species Macrobrachium rosenbergii. The sequence continues at coordinate 1,091,160 of NC_089790.1, read as the reverse complement.
ATTGGACGATACTGTTATCTCACTTTCAAGCTGCGCGTTGGAGCGGCAATTGAAAACTGACAAAATGTTTCCCCCAAACTTTCGTGTTCTTCGTTATGCTCGCCATTTAAAAATGGAAGTATTGATGCTACGCATTTTAGATTTTTCGTTTAACCCTTGCTTGAATATAGTTTACCTTTCTGGATATTAACAGGTTGGTCTGATGTGGATATTGAAGGCTACATTGCTCAGAGTGGGGTTATGCTCCAAATCAGTGTCATTCACATTTAGAACACTCAAGAAAATAATCATGTTTGTCAATCTCCCGTGAGTTTTACCTTAGTAGCTAGTTCCTTACTGTTCCTTTTAGGGCGTTCGTTTTCAGTTGGTCATGTTATTTCTGTTATGCAGCTTCAGCATCTATTTAACTATGATTGTAAACATTATGGTCTTGATACTTTTAATTTTGAAAAGTTACACAAACATTTTAATATATATATATATATATATATATATATATATATATATATATATATATATATATATATATATATATATATATACATATGTGTGTGTGTGTGTGTGTGTGCACTATACAACTTTAATATATCCATACACAGTCTCCTTCCACAGAGTTCTATCCCGGACTCATGAAATCCCACTAAATATGTATTCTGGAAAACGTAAAAATTCCCTTTTTTTCTCCTCCCACTTTTTAGTCGTTGACTGTCAGTTTACAACCATTAAAACGCGTCTCAACTTCGTTAGACTTGAAAGTTGTCCCTTTAAAAGAGTTCTTTTCTTTTCCCTTTTTCTTATTCTTCTTCCCGTCTTTTTCGTGCTTTTGGGCACAGGCTTGAACTCGCTCGGATGCAGTTCCTTTGTCCGTGTTTCTTGCTGGCGTTTAAAAGTAATATTGTTCTGTGCATTTTGTCACTGCTCTTCATGTTTTGGCGTGTATTTTGTGTGTCGTTTATATCACTTAACAAAACCACACGAGTAAATATTTCCTTTGTCAGATTTAATTGTATAATGTGTAATTACATATTTTATATTTCAGTATATTCACATCTACTGTCCTTGTGTATTCTATTTGCTTAAATATTTTATTTGTTTGTTATCGATTTATCTATTTGGTTATTTGCGATTTATACCACTTACCAAACTACGTGAGTCAATATTTCCATAATCAGATTTAATTGTACAATGTGTAATTACATACTTATATTTCAGTGTATTCTTATATACTGTGCTCGTGTATTCTACTTGCTTAAAATGTTTTATTTGTTTGTCATAGATTGATTTGTTTGGTTATTTGCCGTCATCAAAGACAAAATGGGAGCATCATACCTTTTCTCTTTACTCTACCATAAAATAAAATAGTTCTGAGGAATAATTGGAGCCTTAATCTATTTATCTTTAATCGCGTCCTCATTATTTCACATCGTTTGATTTTTAGCAATGTTTTCCCTTGAAAATACGGCCCCTATACTGTATATTCCTGTAAAAATATCTGTCTTTTAACATGATTTAAAATAAAACTTTCGTTTTTTCGAAAACGTTATGAGCTCTGTCCATCTGAACTAATTCTTGCAAGAAGTTTTTGCTACTGCGGAAACACGTTGAACAAACGTGAATTGCTCTGCTTGCGTGCTGCACTAAAAAAAAAAAAAAACATTTCCATTCGTACATATTCTAGGAAGCAGTTTTATTGGGCGAACGGTTTTCGTAAGTTCATAAAAAACAAAATAGAAAAGCGAAAGAGAATGTTTCTCACATCGCCTCTCGTACAGCCAACAAACAGTGGATTCCACTCTGAAAGCCCCTAGATCTTGTTATCACGTCTCCCTTCTCCCTTTTCCCATTTCTCTCTCTCTCTCCTTCCTTTCCCCCTCAATATCCTTCCGTACGTTACTATCTCTCACTCATTCTCTTGCTAGATATATGGATAATAAAATCGAACACCACTGGTCTGCAGTGTAGTGCTGAAGTGCTGTCTCTCTCTCTCTCTCTCTCTCTCTCTCTCTCTCTCTCTCTCTCTCTCTCTCTCTCTCTCTCTCTCCCCTTTTGTGTTTGTCGAATAAGGATTTGTAATCACGTCTGAGTTTTGCTATACATGGTATGAATGAGGTCTCAATCTTCTATATTTTACTTTTCAGTTTACCGATTCCTTTTTTTTTTTACCCCACGAATTATCAGTATATACACTAAATTCGACAAGTGGATAACGTTAAATCCTCACAGCTTATCCAAGAGTCCGCGAAGAGATAAAGCCCGTTCCCCCTCTATCTGCGGGGGAAAATTCTAAAGGCTTACAAAAAAAACGTGGTAAAATGCAGCGAAAACAAGATGTGGTTTTGCAGAGAACTCTGAGCTCAGAGCTTGTCGTTAAGAGTGATGCACAAATGTTTGTTTAAATATTATACAGGGGTGTCTGTCGTGATAGTCGTCATCACTGGTTGCTCACATGAACAATATATGAGTGACTCTGTCTTCTTTCACTCGATCATTTTAGAATGGCAGTTAAATTTTTCTTGCCATGAGTTAGGTTTGCCAAAAGACAGTGGCACTCCGGCAGTCCGGCCCCGGCCTCCCTGTGGGAGAGGCCTCCCTGTGGGAGAGGCCTCCCTGTGGGAGAGGATGGATTTACTTCAGTGTACTGCTGGAAATGAAAACTTCTTTTTTTTTTTTTTTAATGCTCGTTTCCCGTTCCGTCTGCAGACTTCCCTCTCTGTTGTCTGGCCGTTTCTCCTGTTTGTAAGTGTATTACGTTGCAGGTTATTCTTTCGGCCAGTGTTGGTTTGTTGACAATTAGGATCTAGTGTTTCAGAGTGGTGTCAAATCTTCCCAGTAAATCTTTTCTTCTATTTCTGAGTTTTTCATATAAAATTCCCTGATCGAATTTCCTGTAATTCAGTTTATGAAACATGCCAGTTACTTCACCACCTCATTTTCCTAATTACAAATGTTATTCTAGTTTCTCCGTGATTTTAATCACGTTCCCTTGACAGCATTTTGCTGCCAAACGTCTGGATGGCAACCGTCTGTAAAATTGTACCTCTTTTATCCACCAGTTTCTCCCATTTGTAAGTGGACTAAGTTGCAGATTATTCCTTTGGCCTTTGTTGATGAGATAACAATTATGATCCAGTATTTTAAAGTTGTTTTAAATCTTGCTAGTTCTTTTTAGAGGAGTTTTCTTAAAACATTTTCTAATCGAATTTCCTGTAACTCAGTTTATGAAATAGGTCAGTAACTTCACCGCTGTGTTTCACCATGAGTTGCGATGATACGATTCTATGTTGACGCATCGCTCATAATAGAACCTCTCGACTGTAAGATTTACATGGAGTGACTCTGTCACTCCCCTCCAATTAGAATGTTATTCTAGTTTTCCCAAGCCTTTTTTTTTTTAATCAGTTACCCTTGGCATCATTTATCTGCTCCACGTTTGGATGGTCGTACAAACTAGTGGGTTAGGGCACCTCTTCATAGCCTTTGTATTACGAATATATCCAGGTCACTAATCTTTACGAACTTTGTTTGATGGATGATGCTAATTAATGCTAGTGAATGAACGTATTCCTCTTTTGTTAAGGGGTTTTTATAAAAATCATGTAGGTAATAGCCTTGAAGTATGAATGGTAGGTTGAGAAATGGGCTTCTAGTTTGGGATTGCTTCGTTTTTGGCTTCTTATTAGGATAAAGGTTTACTGTTTCATTGTTCAACCCGATGCTATTCCATTGACGCGTCGCCTTTCGTGATTCAAGAAGTTTGGCATTAATTGCCTGGAAGAGTTTATGAGAGTCGAGAGAAATGAGTTGGTTGAAATTCTGTAACATTCTGCAGACGCGATTAAAGTAACGTAGACAAATCAAGTAAATAAAGAATTCCTACTGAATTTTTTTTTATCTTGAAGAATAACCCAGCAGAGCTCTTCGAATCTCTCTCTCTCTCTCTCTCTCTCTCTCTCTCTCTCTCTCTCTATATATATATATATATATATATATATATATATATATATATATATAATACATATATATATGTATACATATATATATATATATATATATATATATATATATATATATATATATATATATATATATATATACATATATATATATATATATATATATATATATATATATATATATATATATATATATATATATATACATATATATGTATACATATATATATGTATATATATATATATATATATATATATATATATATATATATATATATATATATATATATATATCTGTGTGTGTGTGTTTAAAAACTTAAGCGAGAAAGAGAGTGCTTGAAGGAATGCTTTTAAGAAAGACGCAAAGCGGAAACTGTGTATGAAAGCACCCCCAAAGAAAAGAAAAAAACGACTGATTTTTGTGATACGATAGATTTTGGCTCTTCCTATTCAAGGGTTCCTCTGGAGATGAGGTAAGTTGCCGAGAGAAACTAAAAAAAAAAAAAAAGACTAGGAGGAGGTGGGACTGGAAGAATCATGGAAAAAAAACTAAGATTATGGAATTCCGTCTCATAACAAGACGAGGAATGTAGAGACTACATCGAGTCCACGTAGAGACAAAAAAAAAAAAAAAATGGGTGTATTGGAGCGATAGCTTAAAGGTATAAAAAAAAAGGGGACAAAGGAGTCGATTTAGAGGACTGAGTGGGACTAACGCAGGAGAATTACGTGGGATTAACGCCCCCAGAGTAACGGGGATGGGAAGGGAAGGAGGTAGATTTACTGAAATACTTAGATGAATGCTGGCTAAGAACGAGTTCTTTCGTTGTTCAACTATTTTAAGAAAAAGCGGAGGATAACGATGATAGTTTGGATTCGGGATGTGAAGTTGTGAGATCTCGTCCTTAGTTTATTTTTCCATTTTCATACAGTATAAAACACAGAAATTACTGTATTATTAGCAGTAATACATTCATTGCAATAAGTACTTGGTGCGCGTCTGTACAATTTATCATCAAGAAATAGGTTAGCGATGGCTTGGGTAAATAGCAGGTCTTTATAACCATTTTTTCCTAGTTAATCGTATTAACATAATGCCAAAAGTATAGGCAAGTGAGCTCTATCTTCTTATTTAATGAAAGAAATACCTTTAGCATTTACCACTTTCTCGTGAATAATCGTTTCGGCTCGTTCTCCACTGTCGGCGGGGAAGGTCAAAGGAGCCGGGTACTCCAGCTTTATTCGTGTTTGATGACCTTTCAGCGCCTTCGAACTTCGACGTTGGCCTAATGTAAAAGGATTGTGCAAGACAGCTCCAACTTTTCAACTTTTAATACCCGATAGCATTTTCACCGATTAGGTTTTTCGTAGTCAGATTTTCCTAATTATCCACGAATTGCAGAGGCAATCCTGTCTACTTTTACCTGATGTTATTCAGAGCCATTTTGATCATAAATTTAATCAAATGGCGATCAAAACTGCGTTTAAAACGAGGCCTTTCTTGATATTTAGCGATTTAAAATGATTTTCAAAGTCTCAGTGTACTTTTGGTTTAATAGGAGGCTATAGTATTCTCATAGAATGTTTATCAGTGACGAGAATAATACCTGTATTTGCTGAGGAAAGTACTGCATGAGCCGTATGTTTCCAACCCATGAAAGTACATAGTAGCAATTATGATTAATAAAATTATCACATTTGCATGAAGAATATTTCTGTTTCTTATTAACCTGTTGGACCTGCATTATCCAATATGACTTATTTTCATGTGTATTTTAAAGTAAGGTTCGCAGGAGCCCTTGATTATGCAGAAATCTCAATTCACAAGGACAAAATGGCCAGAAATTTTGGTATCCTAAACAGCACGAGCAATGCCAATTCATTTATTATTAAAGGTTATGCTATAAGAGATTTTAAAGATAGAAATCATGGGAGTATACAAGTTAAACGCTGATGTCTCCTTATTGAATTCTTCCATATTTTGAACTGTGAACATTCTTGGCGTTTCTTGCATTCTGTTTTGTTTTGCGTAAAAAAGATTCTGCCATCGTTTTATGCGATTATTATTCAATCTTTTTATCATAAGCTTTGGTTTAAAATGATGAAACTAAACTATTTTTTTTTTGCAGTTATTGAAAGATTAATAGGATTATTATACATTGTTACAGAACGATTATATTGTATGTGCCGTTCCAGTGTAACCACAATCTCAGTCACATTTTCTTAACATTTTATATGATTTCGGTTAGGTTTTTAAGAAATAATTCTTTGACTAAAGAAGGCTCTTCATTTTAGATTGCTGTCTTAATCAGAATTATGCAGGTTTTCAGTCGGTGTTTACAGAACCAATAGAAAATTGTGTTTGTGATTTTGTTTTTATTGCGCGTGATTTTGTAATTGTAATTTTGTAATTCACTCAGATTTGTATACGTAAGTTACAAATCTCATCGTAAGGGTACAGTCCTCAAGATGTAATAGGCATTTCATAGTGATGTATCTAAGTTTGATGTTCTTCACAATACCCTCATCTCCTCTGGTCGGTGGAGGACTCAAGTAGCATTTACGCTGAAAGAGCAGTTGTGATCATTATTATTTTTATTATATTATCATTTATCGTTATGACTTAGTCATTTTTAATAGCGAAATCCCATTGTTGCGTGAGCATTGACGTTCTCTGTGAATATTGTCGAGTGGCGTTTTTCTTTTGAAGTTTTCCAATATGGGGTCTCTCTCTCTCTCTCTCTCTCTCTCTGGGGGTGGGGGTGGGTGGGTGTACCTTTTCATAACACAGTTTTTACGCTGCCATTTCCAAGAAAGTAACCATTGAAAACATCAATGTTTAGATGCCACAACGGCTCCATAATGTCCATAGTTATTGCCTTGTATCCCCTTTCTATCCTTATAAGGGAGAAAATTTTGCTCTGACAAAATTATCGTAACTGGCTGCCTCACACCAGTTAATTTTAACACAATCCCTTTCATAGAATTTTGTCCAATAGGTGACAAAAAAGAATGTTACTGAAGAACTGCGCGATATCAGCCCCTTTTACTGTACCTCCTTTCATATTCTCTCGCTTCCATCTTACTTTCCACCCTCCCCTTACAGTTGATTCATAATGCAACTGCTTTGAGGTTTTCCTCCTGTTACACCTTTCAAACCTTTTACTGTCAATTTCCGTTTCAGCGCTGAATGACTTCATAGGTCCCAGGGCTTGGCCCTTGGCTGGCCTAAATTCTATATTCAGTTCAATTCAGTATCGGCCACAGTGAATTATGGACGTATAAATCGTTATTTTATTGATGACAGAACGTCGGGTTCTGGAGAGAATCCGGTAGTTCGTTTGTATGTGTGTGTGTTAGAGAGAGAGAGAGAGAGAGAGAGAGAGAGAGAGAGAGAGAGAGAGTGCTTGTGTGTGTGCGTTAGAGAGAGAGAGAGAATGTATGTATGTGTGCGTGTGTGTGTTAGAGAGAAAGAATGTGTGTGTGTGTGTCAGAGAGAGAGAGAGAGAGAATGTGTGTGTGTGTGTTAGAGAGAGAGAGAGAGAGAGAGTGTGTGTGTGTGTTAGAGAGAGAGAGAGAGAGAATGTACTGTATGTGTGTGTTAGAGAGAGAGAGAAAAAATGTATGTGTGTTAGAAAGAGAGAGAGAGGGAGAGAATATATGTGTGTGTGTGTTAGAGAGAGAGAGAGAGAGAGAGAGAGAGAGAGAGAGAGAGAGAGTGTGTGTGTGTATGTGTGTGTATACATGCCTACACACGCGCTCACAAACGGTAACCCCCAACGTTTTCGGACAAGATCCCCGCTTTGGTCGGCCGGGACTTAACGGGACATTAAAGGCTTCTTCCCAATTCCAATTATAAATTCGGGACCCAGGCATCCAGCCAGAGAGACGGGTTGAAGCTCATGCTACTAAATTCTCGTTATGTAATGGAATTACACTTGGATCACAGAGTCTGCCAAATGAGACGTGAGGTAATGAGACGAGTTCAGTTTGTGGTACTGTTGGAAGTACAGTAAGTATACATGTCATGTCATTGTTTTTTTTATTTTCACAAACAGAGCCTGACGAAGCTATGGCATTCATCCGTGTCTGTTTGTGTTGACGTTTGGTTGACTGTCCACAATGAGTTATCGAAGTATTTCAATCAAGCTTTGTTGAGGGCGGGCTATGGGCCAACGGGGAGTTGATTGGAGTTTGAGATGGATCCAGGAACGGATGTAGATTCGAGTTTCTTTACTGTGGATGTCGTTGGTAGATGTTTGTACTCTCACAGGCTTTGTTTTCCAGTCACAGACTTCCCTGGATAAGGGCTCTTGTTTCGTTCCTTAATATCTACCTATAGATTTCTCGATGCACATCAGATAAGTAACTTATATTTAGTAAGCAAAGTTTGATCACCTTACGGTTTTCTATGCCAGCCTGAAATGAGCTGAAATAAACATTCAGGAACATTGTAAGAGTAACGCTCGCTATATATTAGCGCTGAATGACCTCATAGGTCCCAGTGCTTGGCCTTTGGCCTAAATTCTGTATTCTATATTCTTCTAAGCCTACATAGCCTGTACCAGTTGGCAGAAAATTAAGAAGTTCCTCAGATTTGGAAAATTATCCACGGCCAAAAATATGAATCATGATGTCAAGATTCTATGTAAATGTTGCCAAAACAAGTATTTAATTTTATGTAAATATTAAGGGCATTACAACTTATCTTAAATATTTTTGTTGAGGTTATGCCATCAATTAAGATTAAAGAGTACATTTGGTCTTTAACTCATCCAGATCTTTTACTGTGAATTTTCCGTTTCAGCACCGAATGACCTCATAGGTCCCAGTGCTTGGCCCTGGCCCAAATTCAACATTCAGTTCAATATTCATTAATTTCTGAAGATATATTTACAGGCGCTTTCATGTAAATCACAATAATAGAGATTCAGAAGCGAAGACGCCATTCAGAAATCCTACTCCGTAAACGCCTCACTGCCAAATAAAATAGTCATTCAAGAAGGAAAAAAAAACAAAAGAAAAAAATCTGGAAAAAAAGACTGGAGCCTCTCCTCTATTTATCAGAGCGCTGATTCAATTACGGACCCTTTTAAAAGGCGTCCCGACAAAAGAAATATTCGAGAAAAGCCTTTTAACGGAAAGTTTCTCCTTTAGCCTCCCCCTTTTATCTCGAATGATCAGCGTCTGCCTTCGATTTACCTGGGAATAACGTTCGCTCTTTGACCTTAGTGTTATTGATGTTGTTATTGCGAATAGTTTTTGTTGTCGTGGTTTTTCAGGTAATTACGATCGTTGTTAGGGAGGAGATGTCTTCTCTGCTAATTACGGTCATTATTAGGGAGGAGATGTTCTCTCTTGCTAATTACGATCGTTATTAGGGAGGAGTATCTTCTCTGCTAATTACGATCATTATTAGGGAGGATGTGTCTTCTCTGCTAATTACGATCATTATTAAGGAGGATATATCTCCTCTGCTAATTACGGTCATTATTAGGTAGGAGATATCTTGTCTGCTAATTACGATCATTATTAGGGAGGATGTATCTTCTCTGCTAATTACGGTCATTATTAGGGAGGATGTATCTTCTCTGCTAATTACGGTCATTATTAGGGAGGAGATGTTCTCTCTTGCTAATTACGATCATTATTCGGGAGGAGGTGTCTTCTCTGCTAATTACGGTCATTATTAGGGAGGATGTATCTTCTCTGCTAATTACGGTCATTATTAGAGAGGAAATGTCTCCTCTGCTAATTACGGTCATTATTAGGGAAGATGTATCTTTTCTGCTAATTACGATCATTATTAGGGAGGATGTATCTTCTCTGCTAATTACGATCATTATTAGGGAGGATGTATCTTCTCTGCTAATTACGATCATTATTAGGGAGGATATATCTTCTCTTGCTTATTACGGTCATTATTAGGGAGGATATATCTTGTCTGCTAATTACGGTCATTATTAGGGAGGATGTATCTTCTCTGCTAATTACGATCATTATTAGGGAGGATATATCTTATCTTGCTAATTACGATCATTATTAGGGAGGAGATATCTTCTCTGCTAATTACGATCATTATTAGGGAGGATATATCTTCCCTTGCTAATTACGGTCATTATTAGGGAGGAGATTTCTCCTCTGCTTTTCTGAGGGCAGTAGCCATTGAAATAATGGCTGTCTCCACGGCAGTCAATTTTTATAGAGTCTTCGCTAATCGTCTCACAATCTCCTTTTCATCATCGCGTAGCTGGTGTATCAGATTTCCTTAGGACACAAAGAGTTTTCTTGCTCTCTCAGTTTTATTACCCGTAACGTTCGTCACACGCTCTGTGGTCATTTATGAATAGTGAATGAACTGACTTACAAACCACACAGGTATACACAGCATTCGCGGGTGGGAGTTGGGTGTACTTAGGAAGCTTGATACACTAGCTACACGCTGGCGAGAAGAAAACTTGTAAGAGGAACAGTGATGACTCTATACAAAATTGAATGCCTTAGTAAAAGCCATTATTTTCAATTCTGTCATTATTCTTTATATCATTTCTGTCATCATCAGATTTGTTACTAGCAAGTACAGAAAATCAATTTGGTAACATAATGTACTCATCGTTGGTCATTCTCTCGCAGGGAATTTTGGAAATCATTTGTCCTTGGTTTTTACCTTTTATTTTTTTATTTTATTTTTTTTTTTTTTTGCCACAGGATCACACGTAAGTCTCATTTAACCAAACTCTCGTATCTGTAGCAAGCTACCTCTTTTACCTAAGACATATACAGGTAATTCCCAAGACATACACAGGTAATTCTATTATTCAGTTCCTCATTTGGCGAGTTGGTATCGTTCTCGGATAGCACTCTGCTGGGCCCGCGCTCGATTCTCCGACCGGCCAATGAAGAATTAGAGAAATTTATTTCTGGCGATAGAAATTCATTTCTCGTTATAATGTCGTTCGGATTCCACAATAAGCTGTGGGTCCCGTTCCTAGGTAACCAATTGGTTCCCAGCCACGTAAAATAAATCCAATCCTTCGGGCCAGCCCTAGGAGAGCGGTTAATCAGCTCAGTGGTCTGGGTAAACTAAGGTATACTTTAACTTAATCCTATTATTCACAAATCAATTTCCCTAAGAGCGTACTTCCCATTTTCGGCCCCAGTCTTTGGCGATTCCGTCAACAGACGCGGCTAGTATCTAAATGGAACGGGAGAACCTCGTTCATTTCAGCACTGACAAAATTAATTTTCCTCCTGTCTTCATCTAATGGCCCTGCTGCCTTCCCTATAATGTTGGAGTATCGGGAAATAGACCGCCTTAAATATATGAGCATTTTGGGCTGGAAAGTAAAATCGCGGACCTGGTTAAATTTGACGACGATAAGGTGGGTTTTATTTTGCTCGTCATATTCATCGAGCTAAATCGAAGGCCTTGCTTTTAATCAGTGGCCATACTTTGACCTCCTGTTTTGATTCATTAGATTATCTCATTTTCACACACAAATGCTTTCTTGTATGAAGCAATGGGTGATTTAGGTCAACAGCCCTTCACTGATTATGACAGTTATTCACCTTGATGTGAGGAAAAATTCGTAAATATTTCCTCGCAGTGGAGAACTGGATAAAATCTTTGTCTTCCTCCTTCTCTCACATTAACACACACGAACACACACACACACACACACACAAAACCTCGCGTTGTGTCCTCAGTCGCTACTGCGCTCATTCCCTTTTCCTCGCCTCATCCATCTCCCGGAGCTGAAAGTGGTTATTACAGATGTCACTATGAAGAGGTGCTTTGAAGTCGCCCTCATTAGTTTCGCAGGTCTTTGTTAACTATGCCAGGAGATTCGAGTTTAAGCTCTCTGCGGCGGAACGGGGATATCTGAGAGAGAGAGAGAGAGAGAGAGAGAGAGAGAGAGAGAGAGAGAGAGAGAGAGAGAGAGGGAGGCCTGGCGCGTGGGGCAGGCATAGTCCTCCTGAGTGATATGATGATTAATGAGGTCTCGGAAGATGATTTTCATAATAAGATTGATCGCTGGAAAAGGCACGATCAAAGAAATGGCGGTGATAAGTGGGTCTTCGAACTGTTTGAGAGGAGTGGAAGATGCTTGCAGTGTGTCAGTGGAAGTGAAGAAAATATGAGACATAGAAATAAAAAGAAAACTCGTAGTGTGATAAGCAAGACTGGGGCTGTGAAGGCTCAGACATTGCAAAATTACTGAGCTGAGACTTATCCACCTGTCTGTCAGACACACCTGCAGAGTACTTTGTGAATACTTTGCAGCCTCAGAGGTATTTATACAGAGGTTTGTATGTAATCTAATATCGGATCCTTTTTTGTACGTTTGACTGATTTTCCATTATGTCATGCACTGATAAAAGATAATTTTTAAGAGGTAAATGAATAAATTAATAAAAAAAAAAAGTTTCCGTGATCCAAAACGTTGGTCCTCATAATATATATATATATATATATATATATATATATATATGTATATATATGATATATAAATATATATATTATATATATATATATATATATATATATATATATATATATATATATATGAATTTTATCACATCACTGTGATTCATATACAAGCATTGAGCTACAAATGTCCTTTAATTTCTAATTCGCTTGATAATAAGTTTTTCGTCTCCTGGGCTCGAACCACGAAAGACAAGAACTCAGGACTACAGTGACGCGCCTTAAACCACACGGTTTCTTGACTGCTTGATAAGAAGAGCTGTGTATAATGTAATTTTTCTCTTTCAATTAGAGTATTTCTATCTATTGATTTTAATGTTTTATAAAATATGAAAGAATATATCTTTAAATTTAGGCTTTAAAGCCAAGCACTGGGGCACTTTCAATCATTCAGCTCTTCCACAGTAAAGTAAATGAGATGAGGTACATGGAATTAAAATATTTCAAAATTTTTAATAATTTTATTTATATGACTGATAGTTGCAGATGATACACAAATTCTCTTTACACATATTTTCTTCTTTTAATGATTGGAATGCTACAGGATTTAGGTTAAGGTATTATTAGTATCTTTTAATATTTTTTCCTGCAAAGTCAGCGAACAACTGTTGTAACAAATTTCTCATTTCAGTTACGGACATTTACATGAATAAAAATCACCAGTGAAAAAAAAAATCCCGTCTCGTCTGTTTTCACTTGTGTTATTTTTAATTAGTTCTTGTCAGAAATGTTAATTATGTTAATGAGCTCAGTTTTTCTTTTCTGCTGGTCTCTGCATAGAAGACCATTCATGCCATTCGAAGGTCTTTTTCCGAAACGAGCTCTCTATTCTCCCCTTGACCTGAGATTTTCGTTGATCAGAATTAGTTACTCCTGAATGTGCAAGAGAAAAAAAAAAACTCGGGGATGGCTTATAACTGAATTCCATGTGGCATTCTGGAGTTTCCGTGATTGCTGCGGGAATTAAACTTAAATAGGTTTTCCCATATCATCGGTAATCTTAAGAACACAAGCAAATGGCATTCTGGAATCTCCGTGATTGCGGCGGGAATTAACTTAAATAGGTTCCCCATATTATCGGTAATCTTAAGAACACAAGCAAATGGAATTCTGGAATTTCCGTGATTGCTGCGGGAATTAACTCAAATAGGTTTTCCCATATCATCGGTGGTTTTAAGAGCACTCAAGTCATCGAATATTAAAATTAAAAATTAATGTCCGTTTGTTAGTTACCATAGTTAAATTTCCTCACACCGGGAATGGCGGATAGTGTTCATCATATTCAACACCATAACAGTTGTGGTGTCAATGATAGTTTTCGTTTCAGAGCCAAATCACTATGTCAGACTTATACCGCCTTTATTGACTTGTAAATCAAGTTCAGATCGAATCAGTCTAATGTTTACGATCCACGCGTTCTAGCCTAAAAACAGTTGGCCTGTCATTGCCCCCTGAACCAAATACAGAGTAAGTGGGTGACATATTGGAGAAAACCCTTCACTGTAGTAAGTACAGAACTTAACGCTGTTTGCATCGCTTGTCAAAAGATTTTCACCATTATCTAATAAGGTTGCAAAGTGAAAGCTTAAGGTCCTAGGTTGGAAGATTTGTTTTGGTTACCAAAGACGAGTCTGAGGTATTTCTGTAGTTTTGTTTTCAAATTGATATTGCTTTCAACTTAATCTACAAACCCCATTTGACTCCTGGTAGTTTGCAGCCAAGTTTAGGTAATTTAGCTGGGGGTTACATCATCGCTATACATTGAAGTAAGTCGGTTATTTATCATGTTTTGTCTTCGTAAACGAATTGTCAGACCTCGGTCTCATTTCAAAAAACTCACGGTCCTCGGCATGAAACCAGATGTTTGAATCACTGACTTGTATTTCGTTGGTTTTCATATTTTCAAACAACCGTACTGGGAAAGATTTTTTTTTCCAATATGAGATTAAGTGGAGATTGCACAGTGTATAAACAACTCACTTGAAACATTACCTCGTTTAAGAAGTAGCATTAAAAGTTACGAAAATTAAGCCCGGAAAATTCTTTTGTATCACACCGTTCTTTGCGTTGAATTCCATCTCTCAAGTATAAAACTTCCTGAACAAGAGACGAAAGCAAAATCAAAATTATCCGGATAACAAGACACAAAAAAAAAGTAACAAAAAAACCATATTATTAAAACTTCGTCTCCGGAAAACGAAAACTAACGAAAGGAGGCATCATTATTATGCTTCACAACACCCAGCCTCAGAAGCTGGATGTCAGAACTTATAAGCCGATTGAATCGCGAGATTTCTTCATGGACTCTGGGCTTTTCTCCATGGGGAACAAAGCGCCTTATGCTCCCAGAGATCGCAGCCCAGATGACAAGGAAGACTTATACGCGGTTCCGCAACAGGAACGCCGGTGGATCTTCTTTAATAAGGGAGGGAGATTATGTATGCGTCGTCCAAATCCCCCCCCCTCCCCCTTTTTACCTTCGAGCTGCGTTTCGTATCGAATCCGCGTCATTAGTGTTTTTCGTCTTAATTTCGAATTTTTTTTTTTTATATTCGTGCAAAGTTCTTCGCTTATTGTGTTGCAAATATTATTCTCTACCGTTTGTATTATATATATTTTTTGTATATTTCTCTGCGTAATGCGCTTTTAGTTTTCTGTAAAAGAAAACTATTGTGCCGGCTTTGTTTGTCCGTCCGCACTTTATTCTATCCGCACTTTTTTCAGTCCGCACTTTTTCTGTCCGCCTTCAGATCTTGAAAACTACTGAGGCTAGAGGGCTGCAAACTGGTATGTTGATCATCCACCCTCCAATCATCAAACATGCCAAATTGCAGACCTCTAGCCTCAGTAGTTTTCATTTTATTTAAGGTTAAAGTTAGCCACGATCGTGCTTCTGGCTACAATATAGGATAGGCCACCACCGAGCCATGGTTAAAGTGTCATGGGCTGCAGCTCCTAGAGCATTATACCGAGACCACCGAAAGATAGATATATTTTCGGTGGCCTTGAAATTATATGCTGCAGCGGCTATACAGAAAACTCGTTTGCGCCGAAGAAACGTCGGCGCATATTTTACTTGTTTTAAATTTGTTCTCACATTTCGAAAAAGACCTCTTTCGTTTACTGGGCTGTTTGATTTAGTAAGCCTTTGTAATGCACGGCCTATCCTTTATTGTTGTAAGTACGGTAATTCCTTAATAAGCCTTTGTAATTCTTTATTGTTGTCAGTACGGTAATTCCTTAATAAGACTTTGTAATTCTGTATTGTTGTCAGTACGGTAATTCCTTGATTTATATTTTTTTCACCGAAAAATGTAGTTTTCATTAACCAGCCTTTTATATGATATTTTCATTTTTTTAATTTGTTGCATTGGAGTTCATAATTGCTACAGGCTTATAATTATGCAACGAATAATTTTTTCCTGGTTTTTTCATCGTCTGAATTTAAGCTTCCAGGTTTTAATTATATTTTAGATTTTAAGTCTCGGTGATTTCAAATATATATATTTTTTTATGCATTTCCTTTTATATATGTAATAAAACCACTTATATGTAATTTTTGTAAGTGAACACATGCAAATGCGATTTGCAAACTTACTGTCGACTGCATTTGCCCCCTAAACGTCATCCTTGTCGTCCCAATAAACTCTGATCTAACAGTATCCCACGCTTTCGGATTGAACATCGGAAACAAAACCATAATGATTAAATTTTGTCTTTCTCAGCACTCTCCCACTTGGATACCGAATTTGAAATGTTTTGCAGTTGCTTGATGCATGTTTCTTCGGCTGAATGTACGCATGAATTTCCTCTGCGCATAGATATTGCAAGGAAATTGTATGCTTGAACCTCACATAGATACTGCAGTGAAATTGTATGCTTGAATCTCACCTAGATACTGCAAGGAAATTGTATGCTTGAATCTCTTATTGTCCCCTTCTTCATCTTCAGTTGCCGCTGAAAGAACTCAGATCAATTTTTACCAGTCCCTGGATTCTGAAAGGCTTACTATGCTTTCCTTTGCGTATGGTAAGGGCCGCAGCTAGATTTGAAGAGATTTGAAATGTTTTTCCACTTTCTTGCCACGATACACGTGTACGAATACATCTACACCCCTTCGTAGCTAGCTAGGATGTAGGTTTTGGACCTTGAATGAAGCTTTCAGATACGTCCGGTACAAAACAGCAGTTTTCGATTGAAGGTTTGCCATCAAGGAAATGAGACTCAGTTAAGTTAGTAATTGCAGTGTACACTAAGTTTTTTATTTTTTAGTTAAAGAAAGCCATTAATATGTGCTGAAGTCAGTGGCAATTATTTTGTCTCTTGATTTCATTCTTCCAGAGACGCCTGGAAAGTCCTGGTTCTAACCTTCCCTAGCGTAACCTAACCTAGTGCAGAAATGGTGAAGGAATAGGGTAAATATATATTAAGGAAGCATCAGAATCATTTAGTTGGGATGTCTCCTACGCTTCCCTAATCTAATTTCGCTTAGGACACAACTTCCTATGCAACCAAGGAGGTCCCCCTTCCCCAAACTTCCCCCAGTAGGCATAACGACACCGAATTCAAAACGTTCTCAATTGCCAGGACATCCCACACCGCCGGAATGGCTGTCCAAATCTTTTTAATTTGAATATCAGTGCTATGAAATATAAATAACTGTGTTGATCCCAAGTTATGTTAATCGCAAAACTGAAAAATCTGTTAAATGATTTAATATCTTTAATGGATTACTGATGAGTGAATTATCTAAGAGGTAAAAAGAAAATGCATTTACATCTCAAAGCTTGATTATAAAGAATTAGAAAAATACATTTGAGAATGAAATATGAGGAAAAATCAAAGCCTGGCCTGCAATGATTTCATGCGCTGTTTAACATTTTCGAAGAATTTTTCTGGCTGCGTTAATGAGATTTCGCTCTGGGAATGATTCCACGGACTTCTTCTTCCTTAACTGCCTGTTCGTGGATCCTCTCTCTCTCTCCAAGCACGTTTGCTTGCATCCAAGTATCATCTCTGTTTAGCAGTGCCATTTCACATAGAAATATTCTAGCAGTCTCCCGTTTTAGTTCCTTCTCTCTTTGTGATTTGTAACTGTCTTCTGAAATGCATCGTAGACATTCTGACTCAGATGTTAGAGGAGGTATTTCGAAATTAATATTATAAGATTTTCTTTTATCCCTTAATTCATTTTTTAAGCTGAATAACTAAAGATTTACACTCTTCTTACCATTCCTTGTCTGGAACACTAGCTTCAAAACACCCACCATGCCACCAGTTCCGTATATTTATCCTGTGGCTTTTGATTTCATTTGATTGCTCAGTTCAATTGATGTTTTTTTCCCCTACTGCCAAGATTTGACATTGTCTCTGTTGTCACCTTCCATGAACCCTGTAACCCATTTTTTCAAGTCTGTCCCATCGCTTCCTTCAGGGTAAAGCCCTCCATTTTATTCCTTCTCCGTAAGGCTTGGGCGAGATAAAGTCACTGTGTAATAAAAACACATTGTTGGACAAGGCTGCCGTTCAGTATGGTAAGGGATATTTACCCCTATGTTTTTAGATGAGTGTCATGCGAGAGGAACAATTTGTGTGTTTAGGGATACCAGATGAAGGAATAACCTTCTTTTCCTAAATGCAGACTGTGAAAAGGTGCCCGAAGCTGCAAAGTATTCGAGAAAGTTGTCAAATATTGTAAAGGAAACAATTCTGTGCTGAGATTGTTATTGTTTTCAATAGAAATCAACACTGGATATGTTGTTACTAGTAAGTGTACCTAATGAGTGATGAAATAAACATTGGTAATTATATAATTAGTTACATCACAAAAGACTGGGCTCAAACTTTTGTAAACGATTAGATATTTTTTAAAGATAAAACAATAGGAAAGACAGTTATTGAAGAACCAGTGAACGTCTTGAAACCTAAAGAAAACAAGTTTCAAAACGGGTTAAGGGAAATGAAAAGAAGGAAGTTTATCATATTCCCTGGACTGTGCATTAGTGTAAGGTACGAAATATTTGACAACTACAGTTACTGATTTTTGAAAAATGATTAAGAATGAAAAAACCGAGGAGATCAGTAGTTAAGGCTCACGATTGTCGATTTAGAAGGACTGTACAATCACAATAAGATAAATAAAAAGTTACTAGATGCTAAAATTTGAAATAGAAGTTTAGATGGGAGAAAGAGAAAGCGACCTAACAAACTAAAATGAGGCTGCTATTGAGTGAGTGGAAAGAGATACATAAGTGAAAATATCTGAAGAAAATAGTAAGATGCACAAGACAGACAAAAGAGGGAAATAACAAATAAAAGAGCCTGAAAGCAGAAGGGAGAATTAAAAAAACACAGAGGAATTTGAAACATTGCTAAAGTAAGACTCACCTAGAAAGGTGGGAGACAATCGTCCTCAAACACCAACCATGATTATCCGTCTCTCTATTCTGCAAAAATGCGTCTATAATTTGCTCTCATTTATTTTGAGGTGCAGTTATCTCTGACGTCTTTCGCCTGCTATACTCCTTCCCTCCACAATTAGACTCACTCTCACCAAAGTGTATATCACGAGATTTACAGCCACCCCATTCTTTAACACAACCACACTCCCAGTCCCAGCGAACAATCTTGTCCCAGGTTGTTTACGTTTATGCCGGCGTGAACCCCCTTTAAATCTCCTGGCTTAATGGCCGTTCTTGATTTCAGGTATGCAGTAGAGTTCGATTAACTGCGTCCCAGCTGATGAATTCCTGTTGGCAAAGAGTTTATCGCCAGACTATGTCTCACCCCTTTTTGAAAATCTTATCTGGATGTTACTCCATCAAACGAGACATTCGCCTCTCACCCAGCAATATCTCCTTCCCGATTTATGCCTCGAGGTGAGAGAGAGAGAGAGAGAGAGAGAGAGAGAGAGAGAGAGAGAGAGAGAGAGAGTAGGGAACGACCTCCTCCTCCTCCCTGCATGTGATTGAAGCTCCATTTTTGGTTGGGTCGACAATGGTTCCACGCGCTTGTTACTTTTGTAAGCGGTCTTGGCTGATGTTCCCTCTGATATTTTTTTAAAATTTTTGCTTATGAGTAGAGGGTGTTGCATTAATAGGTATACATTATCTATAATAAATCTGATGAAACGTCATGATTTTATACCTTTTTGTAATTGCAATTGTTCTATTTTGGATTCATGTTTCCGTAAATTTCACAGTAGACGTGACTAGAGAAATTTAGCCTTTTTCTGGAGTGAGGTAAATTTTTTGTCAATAAAATTTCCTCATTAATTTTTCTGATATTAGAAAATTAAGGTTTAAGACTGAGTTCTTTATGGTGATCTCTTGACAAATTTAACGTTGCGCTTCTCTGAGTTCAGATAAAATTGAGATTTAAGGTTTTTATTTACTAGAATTCAGAGTAAATTTAAAATTAGTATCATTTTTTCTCACAGGCTTCTTAATGAGTTCGGAATTAACAATGCATTTTTTTTTGCTAGGTTTTAGAAGTAAATGGAGACTTCATTTCTTTTTTCTTAGTTTTCAGTTTATATATTTTTTCTTAAGTTATAGAATGAACCACGACTTAAAAATGCAGTTTTTCTTGAGGTTTCAGAGTAAAATAAGGCTTCCCCCTGGGTTTTTCCAAATTTTGAGTTTTGAGTTTTTAGATTTCAAGGGAAATCAAGTATTTTCTTAGATTTCAAGGTAAATCAGGTATGAAAATTGCGTTTTTCTAAGTTTCCAGAGTAAAGTAAAACTTCGCATTGTCTCTTTCCAAGTTTCAGTTTGAGTTTTATCTTGAGTTCCAGACTAAATCAAATATTAAAATTACATTTTTTAGCTGGTTTCAAAGTTGCTGCCGGAGAACACTGCGTTATCTTCTAGCTGATCAAATGAATTACCGTTTTAGCTTAAGAAAAAAAAAAAGACTCAGCAGTGAAACTAAAAATTGGATGAAGTTTTTGCACACATCGGTAAAGTTTAATTAAAGCAAGTGAATAAATTAGGTTTTACTTTTTTTTTTCCCGGAATGTTTCTTCATTTAAGATATAATGTTTGCGATTTTGTGTCTTGAGATGTTGGATGTTTGTAATATTTTTTCCTTTATTGCTGCATAGTTTCAATAAGTTTGTTTCGTAATAGGAATGCACTTAGTTGCTAGAGCATCTCTTTGCTATAGAAAGTCTCCTTTAACACAATATTAGGACAAACTTGTTTTATATATATTAATATATATTAATATATATATATAAACTACATATATTATATATATATATATAATATATATATATAATATATATATATATATATATATATATATATATATATATATATATATATATATATATATATATATATATTTGTTTATAGGTTTGTAAACAATAGAAAAACATGTCCACGATTATTTCCCGTACCGATTCAGACACAAAACCATTTTTAAAACCAAGTAAAAAGTCAGATGCCGCTTTTTATTCGGTCGCATTTCTTTGTTCCATTACTGCGGGAAATAAACTTCTCCAAGAACTTAGTTATTTCAAGATAAGATACGAGATACCACAAGTGGTTCTTACCGGAGAAATGTTTTGTATTATTATTTCAGATATTCTGGATTTGACAGTAATAGATCATTGAAGAAATGGGTTTGGTGGCTTTGTGAATGGTTGTGCTGGGTAGGATGCAGAGAACTATACATTTTAATGGGTTTTTTCTCTATTTTCTTATACATGGATGTTCGTGAGCATAAAGCAATAATGTCTTTGAAACTTGTGAACAAACACACTTTTATGTTTTTATATTTTGCTTTGAAGTAGAAGTTAATTTTGATATAATTTTGAATGAATCACGTGCATGGGTTTGTAATTTGAATAAATCACGTGCATGGGTTTGTAATACGTGCATGGGTTTGTAATTTGAATAAATCACGTGCATGGGTTTGTAATTTGAATAAATCACGTGCATTGGTTTGTAATGACACATACTTGTAAATGTACATAAATGTAAACATTTATATACGATGTGTGTTAACACCGATACGGATATTGATGCTCTCCCCGGCCCCCTCTCTCTCTCTCTCTCTCTCTCTCTCAGTTACAACCAAACCAGCGTAAGCGTTTTTACATTTACCAGTTTGCTCTCAGCGGACGTCAGTCAAGCAAACACGCTCGCAAGTTTGCCATTTCAGACGAAAGAGAAAGTTTTCAACATTTGTTATTCCATCCGAATGACATCGAGAACGCGACCGTAATAAAACCTTGAATGCTTTCAGCTCCAACAAACGATCCCACCTGATGAAAATTCATGACGCACTGATAAACCCCTACGTCGAAAAAGACTCCTTTGTTTTGATAAGAGATAAGCTCTTGTTTGCTGCCCGGCGTGTACAGAACGCGAAAGCTTTTTGGAGAGATTTCGACGTTTCTGAGGTTGTTTTTGCGCGGTGAATTAGGACTGATCGGTTATAATGAGTTCTGTCGGATTCATGGAAAAAAAAAAAAATGCCCTGAAGTGGCTTTGTTTGTTTGTTCATTTATGATAAGCTTGACTTCGTTTTAGTGATAAGCTAACGTCCTCTTTATATAATAACAGGACTTCGTTTTAGTGAGAGCTGAATTTTATTCGGTTCTAACGTCCTCTCTCTCTCTCTCTCTCTCTCTCTCTCTCTCTCTCTCTCTCTCTCTCTCTCTCTCTCTCTCTTGAAAAATGCCCTGAAATGGCTTTGTTTATTGTTTGATTTGTGATAAGCTTTTATATAACAGGACTTCGTTTTAGTGAGAGCTGAATTTTATTCGGTTCTAACGTCCTCTCTCTCTCTCTCTCTCTCTCTCTCTCTCTCTCTCTCTCTCTCTCTCTCTCTCTTGAAAAATGCCCTGAAATGGCTTTGTTTATTGTTTGATTTGTGATAAGCTTTTTATATAACAAGACTTCGTTTTAGTGAGAGCTGAATTTTATTCGGTTCTAACGTCCTCTCTCTCTCTCTCTCTCTCTCTCTCTCTCTCTCTCTCTCTCTCTCTACGAGTATGTGTATAGTTGCTGTTGACAACGCTCGAAAAATAGCGTTGATGAAGTATAACAGATAATTTCCCCCGATGAAACACAAAAATTAAAAGTCGTATGCTCTCTCTCTCTCTCTCTCTCTCTCTCTCTCTCTCTCTCTCTCTCTCTCTCTCTCTGCGGTTGTGTATCTTTGGACCTGCGAGCACAGCAGTGTTGACTAAGCTTTTGAAAATGGCGGAAATAATGTATTCTTACAGAGGAGTTTCTCCCTTGTTGCAACACACAAGATTAAAATTCTGTTATTTTGTCTCTGGAGTTTCGCTAACGAGAAAACTTTCCCAATGTGCATCGAAACAGACGTAAATTTGACTTGTTATTTCAGCGTTCACTGGTAAGCTTTATCTTTATTAATACTTCCCGACTCGTAGTGCAAGTTGATCGTCATTAGCGTCGTGTCTATCGTTGTTATAGCTTTTCGTGTCGTCGTGAGTGTTTGTGTAATTATTGTTTTTATTTTAACTGGTAGTAATGCCTTGAAAGACTGTGGGGTCTTGTCGTGATAATATGATTATCATTGGAGAAACAAATCCACTGTTATGTATGGATACGTATATTTACAAATGAATCTCCATTGGGAATCTGTTCGATTAATCGAACAGATTCCCGAAAGGCCTCTGTAGAGATTTATCTTTAAATATACGAACCTATAAGACATTGCTACTATGATTAATTTTAAAATTGTTATTAGAAATGTTACAACCCACGTTTTGCTAATGCGGGACATTTTAGCTTGGTGAAAACTTTGACGAGTTTTCACTCGAATCAAACATCGATTCATGAGATCGCCACCAAAGATGACAGATTGGCTAGTGGGCGTTAGTGGGCGTGGGCCGACATCAGTAGCAGATATTCAGATTCATGCGATTCATGGACTGATTGCATTTTCGCTCAGCTGAAATCCATTCGCCAAAAACGGCTCACAATGAGGAGCCGAATCTTTTCCCCATTTTATCTGGCGACTCGTTGACTTTTTCTTCTTATTTTGTGCAACTGATTGACTGATAATGAACATGAAATTAGCATCGAGTCACGCTCATCGACGCCGGAAATCGTGACGACACTTACTAAAATGACTCGGTGTCCTGAAATAAGATTTTGTAAAATTGAAAAGTTCTCCCCAGGCAGCAACATTCGTGGGATCCACATCGACAGAAACTTTTCTCATTGTCATAAGAGAGTAAAGAGAATGAATGAGATTTAGGCTTCATATCTTTTTTGTCACTAGTCTTAAAATGAACATCTCCATTTTCGTTATGTGAGAAAGCCTTTTATCCATGATCTATTCTTTGCAAAATTATTGTGTAATGCGTATGCAAGCTTCTTGTCATTTTTAATTTAAACCCAATATTTGACTCGAGCACGATTCTACTCCTAATAATAAGTGGTTTCAGTGCATTGGCGTTGTTTGTGAAATTAATCCACTGATTAATCATCCATTTATATTTTAGTATAAAAAAATGTTGCATTCAGAATTGTATTTTTCGTTGATAAAAATCTAATAGATTCATTGAAATTAACTTTGTTCTATCACATCACTTGGAAGATATTTTGTAAACAGATTTAATGGGACTTACTTAGTTCTTTTAGACAGCATAAACAACAGCATTTATTCAAGGACCCACACAGCCACAGCGAGCATTTGTTTGTTGCACGGGTGGTTGCCACTTAGCACAGAAGCTAAAGAACCCATCACTTGATCCAGTTGGAAGCCTCATTCATGCTGAGTGAAAGAATACACTCTCAGTTGTTTACGAGGGTCCAGTCATTTACTAATGATTTCAACGGGTTGAGAGAGTTTGAAAATATTTCTTTTATTTTATATCTGTTAAACAGGGATGTTGCAATCAGCATTGTCTGATTTATTGATTTTACCAGTGACCTTGCAATATCATAGGTCATCGACGCATTGCATTTCATATATATATATATATATATATATATATATATATATATATATATATATATATATATATAATTTTTTTATAATTTTTATAATTTCAATAGTTTTACTATATCTAATTCTTTGTCTCCTTATATTTATCTGTTCTTTTATTTTACTTATTTTCATACCTATTTTTGTTTATTTTTAGTTTTATATATATATATATATTAAATGTAAACAAAAATATATATATATATATATATATATATATATATATATATATATATATATATAATTAAAAGTAAACAAAAATAGGTATATATATATAAAAGATTTCCCTTCTACCTTGAAGGAGAGAGAACGTATGAAGAAATTAGGTTTATTTCCCTCTTAATATCTGGTAGGGGGAGATCCGCTGGAAAGTTAAACAAAACTGCAGATTCTTGGACGAAGAGCAGACGCAACATCTGCTGAGTATTCCATGCACTGTTGTGTGAGTCGGTTGTGATGTGCTGCAAAGCACTATCTCTAAAACCTCTGTTTTTCTGTCTCTGCGCCAAGATATTAAATTTTCTCTGATGCCCTTGTAAACATATGTGGGATTACTTATACTAAGAGGGAGAGTTTAATGTTATGTAATTGATTTATTCATCATGGCTGATAGAGTTCTTCATTGCTGTGATAGTTTTGCAAGGGCTTTTACTATCATAGAGTCATTTTTGGGGATGAATTAGGATGTGATTTATTTTTAATGATTTTCATTTTGTTTTCTTACCAGAATATCTCTGTTTTCTTAGTTTCTTTAAGTTATTCATCCTGTATAATATTACCTCTTTAGGTTACGCCTGTAGCAATCATCTAATTATGAAGCATTGAATATTGTACGATTCTTGTTACCTCTTTTAATGTTCTTCATCCTTAATCTCTTTGTTTTTCGGAAATACATTCTATAATATAACAACCATCTGTTGGAAAGGAAAAAAATGTGCTTCACCTACAACTCCTGCGGCTTATGTTGCTGCTTATGTTGCAGCAACATAAGCTTCCTTCGTTATGATACTTGATATAAATCTATTTAATGTCAGCAGCGATACGGACTCGTCTTCTGTATAGTATAACTGGTTCTACTAAATTCTCCACTTCTCTGTGGTTAATCAAGCTCTTATGATTAATTATCCTCGTATAGTGCTTCTATATATCTTGTAATGCATATCGCAGGTGAGGCTGAATTCATTTTCTGACAAAAAGATTGATTTCCATTCTCGTAACGCCAACAGTACAACTGTTATATTTTTCGAGATCATTTGATCATTCATGCCACCATAGATGTGTCAGTTCTTGTAGAAGTTTATACACTTTTATAGTATCGTATTAGTCATGTGGAGGTAGTTTAAAATGCCATTTCTTTAAGCCACTTCTATGTAAAAAATCAAATAACTTAGGTACAAGTAGGATTCACATTCGCAATCATAAATTGTAGCGTCAAGAACTTCCTGAATGTTGTATAAGGATTACGTTTTTTTATTTAATAGCAATGCAGTGTCATTTTCCTCAGTTACACTGTACACGTTTTATTGATGAATTTTCTCTAACTCTCGTGTCGTCGTGAATAGGTGATGCAGTTGCAGAACAACGTTTTGCAAGAGGAAGCTCTCTGGAATTTAATTCTAGACAGAAAAATAGTTAACTCTTGGTCATTTGAATAATTGCAGTTTTTAAGCATTATAGTGCAGTAGCTCTTCCTCCATGAAGGTAAAATTATTTTCCATGTTATGTTGATATTTTTACTTTATTAAGAAAGATTCGTTGGGTTAAACCTGATTTTGCCTTGCAATGTGCACATGATATTTCAATACATGACGATGGTTTTAAATCTGACTTTGGAAACCGCTTAGGTCGTCTTTGGATTCTGAAGAAGTGTTTCGTCCTACGTAGCTATACATAATTTCTTATGTAGAGCTTAGTGATGTCCATATAGGAATTTGTACCGTTGTTTGTGGTGACCAAGTTTGCCCTAGGATTTATTTCAGTTTTATGAACACCAGCCTGACAATACTATTTTTGTCACACCTTCGAGATCGGTTTGTTATTGGTTTGACACTAACACACAGAGGTGCAGTTGGAAACGAAGCACTTATAATCTTTACAGAAAGCTAATTGAATGAACATAAAGGTCAATCCCATAAGTTTTTTTTTTTGTATAGTAATAAAGGATAATGAAGGCTCACTAGCACTCGTTATCTAGAGGCCGCCATGTCAGCGCTCAGATAAAAAAAAAAAAGCCAGTCGCTTGCCAAAATAAAGGAAAATATTTGAAATTTACTAATTGGCCGTAGCCTTATTTATAAATGGTGACCTACCACCCGTTGGTAGTTAATTGGTGTCATTATGACTATAGTAGGAAATCAAAGCAATGTCCCCTGTAGGCTTGTTTCATATGAATAGGGGTTCATCTTCTGATTCATAATAATAATAATAATAATAATAATAATAATAATAATAATAATAATAATAATAATAATAATAATAATAATAATAATAACCCCCATGAAAAATAATGATAAAATAATAATGTTGAAGATTTAGATGATAATAACATAAACAAATATAAAAATGGGAAAAATAAAAAATCGATTAAAGAATATATATATATATATATATATATATATATATATATATATATATATATATATATATATATATATATATATATATATATATATGTAATATGAAAATTGGTACCCCAATGAAATTTTTCTGGAACCGCTCTTATGTTACTGTAACTTTTTATTGTAGATAAATTAATATATCGTAATGCGTGCACACACAGAATTTTCTTTATTTTTGCTGCTAATATAGTTGTACTACTTGTCGACAATATCAGTATCCAAAAGAGGTGCTCTTTTCAGTTTGTTAGGACCACATAGAATTCAAAAGCATTTTCAATGCAAATTTCCATTAACAATGTTAATTTCCAGTCAGTTTGGAAATGAAATTCTCCATCATCATTCGCAAAAGCTGCAAACTTCAAATTTACATATTCATTGATACTCTTGATATTTATTAAATGATACACGTTTGTGGTATATTTTTATGGTTAGTCCTCAAACATTTTTTTAGACGTTTTCTTTTCTGGTGAATCTATTTTGAACTGTTTAACTTATAATGATTAAGTGTGAAAGTAAAACATGGATCAAGTTGTATTAGAAATAAAATAACCTCTCTCTCTCTCTCTCTCTCTCTCTCTCTCTCTCTCTCTTAAAACTGGTCAGTGGGCAAGGGGTCTCTCTGATTCTCTCTCTCTCTCTTTAAAACTGGTCAGTGGGCAAGGGGTCTAGCTCCTGATTCTCTCTCTCTCTCTCTCTCTCTCTCTCTCTCTCTCTGGTCTCTCTCTAGCTCCTGAAAACTGGTCAGTAGGCAAGGGCTCCTGTCTAGCTCAGATTCTCTCTCTCTCTCTCTCTCTCAAAACTTGTCAGTAGACAAGGGTTCTAGTTCCTAACTAATATGCACAATTATTGCCTTGTATCATTTCCTGTTGATAAATTTAGTGAAAACTCGAAATGACGGAAAGTTAACTCAATGAGCCACTTTCTTCTCTATGCCGTATAATAAAACATTTCATCCCCGGTCACTACTTGCTCGTACACAAGTATGAAGAATGGAGGTGCCTTGGGACGGTACATGTACTGTAGTCACTTTTTGTGATATGGAACAGTAGTTCCCGAAGCGATTGAAGAACTGATCGCGGTTCATTAAGTTTATTATTGGTATTTTTAAATCCTTGCGTTTCCTCCCTTCGCTTGAATCCCTTGTTCGTTCCGAAAGGAACAGCGTGCTTTCTCTCTCACAGTTATTTAATGACAGACGGAGCTTTGGAGAGTGAATTTACTCTAATATCCAGACTGGAAGCCCGCCAAGAGATAATGCGAGCAGATCACGTGATGTATCGCAGCCTTCGGCAAGAAAAATGACCGACAACCAGATATTTGAAGAATAAAAAAGTACTGAATATTTCCTATAAGTTTCGAAGGAAATGCAAGATGCTCCAGACTCTGATAAATTGGACTCTCTCGTGACTGATGGCAGCTTGGGAGGGGAAGCAATATACATATTTTTTTTCCTCCATTTTTTTCATTTTTTCTTCTTCTTCTGACAAGTACCAGATGCTAAGGAAAAAGGAGAATGCCTTCCCGCCCCCACCTCCTTTCTCTCCCTTCGCTGCTCGCCCTGTCCCAAATCCCTTCTCCCCCCTCGCTGCTCGCCCTGTCCCAAACCCCTCCCTCCCCTCGCTGCTCGCCAGAAAGGAAAGGAGCAGGATCAAAGGCCTGTACGTTTTCATTACAATATTGTTCGGAGGCTCGACATTAAATGGAGTTGGCCTAATTGAATTATACCCCAATAAGCCTACGAGTTTTTGGAAGCGAATGGATTTGATTAGCATGATTATGATTATCCGAAGTTCTTCGCCCCCAAGTTATTAGGCGAGAGCCTTTTTTTTCGCGGACGGGTGGCTATGGTGTTCGGATACGCAGATTGATGTGCTTACTTATATAAAGTTGAGACCTAATTAAAGTATTCATAGGCTGTGGAAACAAGAGCGCGCGCGTGTGCAAGTACACATATGCGCATAGAGATAGGTATTGGGATCTTAGATTGAGTTGAAATTCTCGCTGTCTTTCTGAACAGGAGAGAGAGAGAGAGAGAGAGAGAGAGAGAGAGAGAGAGAGAGAGAGAGAGAGAGAGAGAGAAAGAGAGAGAAAGGAGCAGTTTGAACATTTAGCATTTGTATCACTGTTTTATATTGTAAAACTTGAGGTTACTCATATAGGTCAAAGCAATTTTATATATATATATATATATATATATATATATATATATATATATATATATATATATATATATATATATATATATATATGTATGTGTGTGTGTATTTGGGGAATAAAAGAAAGTCATAAATACAGATCATGTCTGCAAGCATTAATACATGTGTTCTACTGCTTCCTGTAATGCCGTTTTAGAATAACTTTTTAGCCCATGAGTTAATTATGTGATTTCTTCTAAAGACAGTTAATTTTATCAATTTTTATAATTATATTGCAGTCGTACGTTAACCAGTATGGCAGATTTTGGAATGCAACAAAAAGCGTACTGAGTTACACAACAGTATGGAGCAAAACCTTCAAGCGAATGAAGTTTGTCAAATCTCGCAACCAGTATTATTCAATGGAAACTATATTGTATAATGTAGTAAAGAAACCCTGTTCAACTTGTCAGCCTCTCTCTCTCTCTCTCTCTCTCTCTCTCTCTCTCTCTCTCTCTCTCTCTCTCTCTCTCTCTCATACTTTTGTTGTATAGACTTTCCTGTTTCTAAGTCTCTCTCTCTCATACTTTTGTTGTATAGACTTTCCTGTTTAGAAGGTTCTCTCTCTCTCTCTCTCTCTCTCTCTCTCTCTCTCTCTCTCTCTCTCTCTCTCTCTCTCGTTATACAGACTTTCCTGTTTAGAAGGCTATCCTTGAATACTGGCACGACAACAGAGAGAGAAAGAGAAACTGAGAAGATCCATCGATTTTCGTGAATATATTTCCCCGGCTAAACTGTAATCTTGTCAGCTGTAAATTGTTTGATGTCGTGAGCAGGATCCTGCAAATGCTGAACTCTTGTTTTATTGTTTTTTTTTTTATATCACACGAAGAGCTTCCTCTCAGTACAGCCATTTATTGAGAGTGGAAGCCAGTGGTGGTCTTGAGAAAATTAGTGTTTTAAATACTACGTTTGCTCTAATAGAATATCTCTTTTAAAAAAAAATTGTATGATGTATAATTAGCCATATAACCGTCATGTTGTCATTAGATGGTGAAAATTCTCTCGGGTGTTACACTCATGAATTGTGAAGTAGCATTTATATATATATATATATATATATATATATATATATATATATATATATATATATATATATATATATATATATATATATATATATATATATATTGCATGTGGGTGAAAGAGCGATCGAGAGAGAGAGAGAGAGTTAAAGAGAAAATATTTGCTCATGTACGTTCGCAAAGTTGCGCCCAACCACGCCATATACGCTTCCTCAATTCCAAATACGCAGCTCACTTTCTCGAACGAGGATCAGTCGCTGATTCTTGAGAGGCTTCGGCGCAATACATAAGTGAAGTCGACGCAGCCCATCTGCGCATTAGCATAAGTAATGAGAGGTTGGATGAGACATCTAAGTCTGGCTGTAACGAACGGGGAAATTCCGCGGCAAATAACTGTGACCCCTGAATATGCACATAATGATGTTGGGAATAATTGGCTATATGCATATACTCGCGTCATTGCCGAATCCGGCGCTGCTACGCTGGCTTTTGTTTTCCCAACGCTAATCTCGATGACGTCGATAATGCAAATGCATTGCGGTTTGGTTTTTTGGTCCTTAGTGTTTTATATCTTCATTTGTTATTGAGTGTGTAATTTATTCTAGAAGTGATTTTTGTGTTATGTATTTCGTTATTCATGTGTTTGTATATATATATATATATATATATATATATATATATATATATATATATATATATATATATATATATATATATATATATATGTTATACAAAATACCATAAGATATTATAAGATGAAACTCTTCGGGATTTACACCCAATGTTTCATTTTCCTTATGGTACACATCTGCATAATATGTATATCACACGTCAGTGTGATTATAATCATCTATATACACACACACACACACACACACATATACATATATGTAAATATAGTTATAAAAAACAAAGTGAAGCTTACTGTGATGATAATGGTGATGAATATCATTACTCTAGAGAATCTGAATACACATTATGTCCGTAGCCCTGAGGTATGATAATCTGATTTTGCCAGTAATAAGCAAATGACCAGCGCTCTCGTTTGTTAACCATTCTGTGTCGTTTATTGCTATATCGGTATCGATCTTCTAGGAGCAAGTAACTCACTTTAGCTTCCACTGTGCGTCGAGTCAGCTGTTTTAGTATGTCTCATTAATCGAGTGTTATTTCCTTAAATTATGAGGTAACTGTTATTGCCGATTTTTCATCTGATTGCTCTCATCTTTGCTGTGATTCTGTGGTACAGATGTTGGAGTTTTGCTTAGATATCTTAGATATATATATATATATATATATATATATATATATATTATATATATATATATATATATATATATATATATATATATATATATATATATATATATATATATATATCACATACCACAGGTGAAAAATAAGAAAACAGGGTGTATATATATTTATTTCCAAAAATTGATTTAGGACTGATACAGAGTATATATATATACTACAAGAACAGTACTGTTCTTGTGTATAAATATTGTGACTTCTCACACTCTGTATCAGTCCTGCGTCAAATAAAGTCGAAACCGGTCAGACCTACAGTTGTCCACCTGTGGTAATTGATAAAAATAATCACGTACAAAAGTGATAATAATCATATATATATATATATTATATGTATATGTATGTATGTATAAATGCAAATGTAAATATGCAGTTGTCCATTTAATCTCAGCTTAAGAAAACATTTGTCCTTCATATGCACTGTATTTCACTTTCTTTTTTTTTTTACTCCACCTTCTTATTCCAAGCTGTTTTTCTGTAATTAATGTGCAAGATTTCAAGTTGTGATTTCCCCATCTTCAGAGGGTTTTTTGGAGTTTGAAGGTTGATATTACCTGTTTTCTTTCCGTTGTAGAATTAAATGTGCTTCTTAGAATTCGTCTGAGTAGCCACTTCTGTCTCCCCGTTGCAATCAACTGCATCCTTACAATTCGTCTTTTAGTTCCCCTTGACTTAATTCATTAAGTTCCCCTTGACTTCATTCATTATTACCATTCTTTGTAATGCCTTGAATATTCAAC
The DNA here is from genome assembly GCF_040412425.1 of Macrobrachium rosenbergii. NCBI lineage: Eukaryota > Metazoa > Arthropoda > Malacostraca > Decapoda > Palaemonidae > Macrobrachium > Macrobrachium rosenbergii. The sequence continues at coordinate 1,058,857 of NC_089790.1, read as the reverse complement.
CCAGGTTGTTCTTTCATCCTTGAACTTTCTTACTCAACCCTTCTTTTATTCCTTTTGAACGGTAAACTCTATCTCTCTCTCTCTCTCTCTCTCTCTCTCTCTCTCTCTCTCTCTCTCTCTCTCTCTCTCTCAATGATTGTGTTTTTTGTGTTTGTCGCTGTATTTGTTTCCCAGGTATTTTGGAGATTTACCTCCTCCTAGTTATTTTGCAGATATTTTGTTATACTTCGTTTTCATACGATGCATTCAGTCGCTTGCAAACTTGTATCTTGTGATCCCTTTACATTCTGTTTTTTTATGTGTATTAGAATATCTCTGAATACTTTCTCTCTCTCTCTCTCTCTCTCTCTCTCTCTCTCTCTCTCTCTCTCCAATCATATTGCAAAATCCTTAATACCTTTTTACGTAATTCAGCCAGGTATCCTCTTCACATTGCCGTCACCCTATTCCATTCCACTTGTCTTCCCTCTTCGACGTATATTCCTTTTGAACCTTCTTGTGTTTACCCTCTTTGCTTTATCTCCCCGTCGATATATTCCAAAAAACCTTCTTTATTTTTCCTCCCGCTACCTTCTTTCTCTCGGAGGGATTATTTGCAACCCCTGTCTTGGCTTATTGCTGACTCCTCTTCCTGCGTCTTGATTATATTCAGATGTGTTCATGTCCATTATTCTTTTTTGCATATTCAGAAGCAGCAATGATATTTTGCAGCTTCTGGAATTAGATATTTTTCCACTATACCTGGTGTATGTCCATTGTACTTGGCGTGCTCTCTCTCTCTCTCTCTCTCTCTCTCTCTCTCTCTCTCTCTCTCTCCCCGTCCCCTTTGTAATTGAAGAAGACTTTTGATATAGCTTTCGCGCAATAATGATCTGTTTATTATTACAGTAAGGATCTGCACATTGTAATATCATTGTTCTGATGGAATGTCCACTAAGATTAAAGAATGCCCTTGCATGTTCTCGTAGGTGTTTCTTATTTATGCCACTAACCCTCCTTAGCCTACTTCTGTGAAGGATAAGCTTCATGATTTAAGGCTGAAAATTTAGAAAACATATTCATTTTATGATCATATGCTCTATAGCATTCCTGACGAATTCCTTTTTTAATTAATTCGTGGTATTCATGCATGACGTTTGGAGAACTTGTGTTGGGGCTCTTCTGCAAAGCCCCTGGTGTTGTACATAGTTACTGTCACATGAAGATATGATTGCAAGTGAGAATAAGTCGAGACCCTCTTTAGGCTCTATATACAGATGCAAAAATCAGCTACAGAAAAATAACGATATGAGTCACGGAGAATGTTAAATATGTGATTATTAATTTGCAAATCCTTTATGCATGTATATTCCAAACGTTTAGGATGCGTGGGGCTGTTGAAAGGATGCTGTTCATATGTTTAAAAAAATACTATGAAAGATAAAGAAAGCTTCGTTCTCAGTTTAGTAAACTTACCAGATATCTATGGATTTCTATCCTCGGGCCCATGTCTCGTTTCTGAAATGCGCCTGAATTTATGTCCCCCTCTGTGTTTATTTATCGAGGAATTATTACGGACAAGATCAAAACGAGTGAGTTTCAATTTGGTACCAAATGAAAGCTGGGATACTTCGTCGCAACGTTAGTCGTGGAATATTTGTTGTTGATGAGTTTTCCTCTGCAATTATGCAGTTGATAAACATGCCAAACCAATTTTTTTTCATAAATTAGATACAATTAAATCACGGAAATGCCAGTGCAGAGAAAGGGTCGGTTTTAATTGCTTGCTTAATCAGTTTTCCTAAGATAGGGTATGCAATTATTCTTTAATAATTAGAGGTGAACTCGTAGCAGCAGGATTTTGCGTCTGCTTGTATGCCGCTCGTTAGTTCCTGTATTTGGTATGTTTGTTGTTATGTCGTTGAATAAAATCATAAAGAAAGGCTGAATGTGAAATCAGGTTTTCTTTGTTTAAAGCTCATGCGTATATGTCGACTTGGATATAGATATCAGTTTTGTTTATGCTGGTGTGAGGTGTTTGAATCTCACCAATTACGGATAAATGTTAGAAATAATAATAATAATGATAATAATAATAATAATAATAATAATAATAATAATAATAATAATAATAATAATAATAATAATAGTCTATATTATATGAGGGGAGACATGGCACATCCACCCTCCTCCTGCAAACCTGTTTGTCCGCCCCGGGTGGAGGCGAGGTGGGTAGTGGATCGGGAGGTTAGGGGAGACGTGACTGGCAGCGCCGGGTTCCAGCACAGCGGAGCGCGCGCCATCAAGCTCGTAATAATAATAATAATAATAATAATAATAATAATAATAATAATAATAATAATAATAATAATAATAAATATTTTAATAGATACGCTTTGGCTGTAAAATAGGCTCGTCCTTCTATGACCCCCATATGCTTTGAAATAATCATCTATCGTTAATGAATCCACAAAAGAATGCAGACTTAGATAGCCCCGAATTAGGTATGAAACTGTAGCATACGAAGATTCAGAACACTCCCGACGCAAACGCTGCGTGGTTCTTTTCGTCATAATTGCGTTGCCCACTTCTGAATCTGGAAAACCTGCTGGTTTTTGTATTAATAGGATGCTTTCAAACCATTTCTCAAAAAAAAAAAAGTGATGAATATAATTAACGCCTGAACCCACTAAAAATAAGACTGGCTCCTGCCTGAGGCAAAGCGATTAAGTATACAGAAATAATTAGCAAATACACTTCATGGATTATCTGGCCTGTCATAAACCAGTGAGGCTCTCTCTCGTCTCATGTGGCATTTATTTATATTTTAATTTGTGTGCTTTATGATAATTTTTGTGTTCGTTATGCTGTTGACTGATCTAGGCTAGTATTTCTTCACGTAGATTGAATAAATGATTAAATATTTTAAACTAGTGCCAATCCTCTACTTTTGAATTTACAGTAAGTTTTCCAACCTGCTGTGGAATTGTTGAACGCCAAAATGCCTTCTTAAATTTCCAGATCATTTTTTGTGTTCGTAATACAACTGACTGATCTGGGCTAGTATTTCTTCACGTAGATTGAATGAATGACTAAATATTTTAAACTAGTGTCAATCCTCTACTTAATTTACAGTAAGTTTTCCAACCTGATGTAGAATTGTTGAACGCCAAAGTGCCTTCTTACATTTCCAGATCACGTCTGAAACCGCCGCGTCTCTGGACTTTCTCTCCTGAGCACCACAGGGCAACGAGACAAGAAGGGGAACAGACCAGATATCAAAGGTCAGGGTTTATTTTTACCTCGTTTTTTTCAAATTGTATAATGCGCTGAGTGATTCTCTATGTTCTTGAAATATCAGTTGCTTTCAGTCGATGCAAATAGGATGATCACTGCCCATGAGAATGGAGTGAGGTTATTCTTGGATTCGATTTCCCCTCGGTACATTGGAACTCCTCTGAAAGGATTGCAGATTTACGAACATCGTCATCATTATTATTGGGTGCATTCATATTTGTAGCGGCTGTAATTGTTGTTGTAGATAATCTTACTGCTTGTAATATATTGGGTGTTGACTTCGTACGTTATTTTTTCAGTTAGAAATTTATATATTTTTAAAAATTTCATAACAGTGCGAACTATTTTCACTCCGTTTCAATTCCGAGTAACAGAAATAAAGTCTATCCTTGTACCGATAGGAGCTAATTTCAATTTTTTTTTTTTTTTTGGAGGGGTATTAATGGTACAAATGGTTCATCACACCCAGCAACAATTTCCTACGAGCAGAGACTCCCTCATCACCGCTGATTTAAAGGCAGCATCGCGTAAAGAGACGCGATGCATCGCTCACGCACCTTCTTCATTAACATGGTAAATGCAGGAGGTAACGTTACGCCTGAAGTCCTAAAAATCCGAGTGGAGAAAAACGATAGAAGAATGTGAGCGGTTTGGATGGCGTGTGATATTAAGCAGGGGATAGATTAATGCGGGAATGGGAGAGGACGATAAAGACACGCTGAAACAGAGGAGAGAATTATCCGTTAAATAACCGCGGAGTAAAATGTCGCTTGGGGACATTAAGTCGCAAGCACGAGTGGCATACGGCCACCTCATTACCTTCTGGTTAAAATTGTTGTTCCCGCTTCGTTTGCTTGCAGGGCTGTCGTCGCCATGTTTGTAGTGCAGGTTTTTTTTTTTCCTTTGCTTTTTTTTTTTTTGCTGTTATTGATTGTGTTTTTGGATGTTCTTGCATCCTTTACAATAAAATTTATCTTTTGTTTTCTTTGCAAATAGACATTTACTCTTGAACATTTTATATTATATATATATATATATACATACATACATACATACATACATACATATATACATACATACATACATAAACACTTGTATATATGAATGTCTTTTACTGTAATACTACAGTATAATATGAAGATAAGAAGGCCCATACAACACTATTTGAACGTTGCAACCATATATTTCGGGCACTAGCTTCTGTGCCCCTGTTCACTGGAAAAATATGGACAGATGAAATATACATACATACATACATACATACATCACCCACACATCTCTGCGCATCTACATGTATAAATGCACACATAACAACACAGTTGTTGCGGTTAAATGAACACGTAGGGAGATATCTGTCTTAATACATCTTGATACCGCAGGAAACGAAGAATTCATCTTTATGAGAAACCTGGAATGTGGCGACTTGATATTCCGTAAAGCGGAATATGTTTAGATTATATTTGTGGAGATTAAATGGGAAACATACCTGGATATGTATAGAAAGACTGATTTTAGCTAAGGGTAACATAATTTTACATATCAGACGAACGTACTGCGCTGTTCAGAATAGCTGAGATGTCGACTACAATAGAATTATTAAAACGACTTTCATACTAAATATCGATGAGGAAAGGAAAGGAACGCTTCGGCAGACGGGAAGAAATGCAAATGAAAGTTAGACCAGCCAAATAGAGAGTCCTGGACAAAACACCGAGTTACCAGGAAAGAGAAAGAGGATGCATTTCAGGTTATATGAGATACGCAAAATGGATTAGAGTCGAAGCTGGGAAAAACGAGGTTATTGGTGCGGGTAGACGGAAATAAGGTTGACTGAATGAGGCAATCAGGGGAGTCATCTCAAGGTGACACAGAGCTGTGGGACGAAATTCTAAGTATTTTGTCGCAGGAGTAATGTTCATGCAGATGAGATGGGTTTTACATATGAACCGAGAGAGAGAGAGAGAGAGAGAGAGAGAGAGAGAGAGAGAGAGAGAGAGAGAGAGAGAGAGAGAGAGAGACCTTTGACAGGGGAAGAGCAGTTCAAACATTCTCAAGGCAATTGCTGAATCGCAAAATAGAGGGAGTGGTCAGTCGAATCGTAGCATTTATGTAGTTACTTCGCAAAAAAAAGTTGAAATCTGTATGATTTATGGCTGTGTAGAAGGTTACACCTTTCAAACCTTTTACTGTCAGTTTCCGTTTCAGCGCCGAATGACCTCGTAGGTCCCAGTGCCTAGCCTATGGCCTAAATTTTATGCTTAATTCAGTGTAACAGAGACAAGTTTTGAGAGTAATTGAAAGTCTGCAGTTTCGTGTGTTTAATAATGATATGGATAGCAGAAGAATAGCAGCAGATGATTTGTAGAGATTCATTGGAATAATTATTAACAGTGCTGAGGAATCTTCAGTAGGCACAAAACAATCAGTGTTTTGAGCAATTTACGACAGGAATTTTGGACCAAGCCTATATGACACTAAATTGTCCCCTTCTAATCCCAAGTTAATCAAGAAAAATGAGCGAATTCTAATGTGGCTAATTTGGTGAATTTTACTGATAGAATCATCAGCAATGAAAGAATGAGAAAATGAAAGAATCGCTTCCATGCACATTGAGAAACTTTTGTTGTTCTCTCTCTCTCTCTCTCTCTCTCTCTCTCTCTCTCTCTCTCTCTCTCTCTCTGCCCACCCCTATCAAGTTTCAAATCTGACCCTTCAATTTCTACTCCAGTTTGTACTGTCTTTCCTTTATTTCCCGTTTCAAGTGGCGTCGCTCAGGGATCTGTACTCCACTAAAACTCTCTGTTCCATCGTTGAAGATGTCTTACAAATTCCCTTTTGCTCTGCCCTTTCCAATGTAGAATTTCTACACATCACAAGTCGCCATCCATTCTTTCTTAGGCCTTTTCAGAAGCTTGCTATTAACATTGCATGTTATTATGTGAAGTTATTGATGGAGAGCTGTATATCACGCCTGAACAGATTTTTGGGCTAGAGCTTTGGAAACAGATTTTTCATTATCTCTGTTTTTGCTTACTTCAAAGAGTAGCATTTTTTGAAAGATTTTATCAGAGGTCTGAAGAA
>NC_089790.1:940000-1047500 GCF_040412425.1 Macrobrachium rosenbergii | reverse complement strand
CAAGATGTAAGCCTCTTCTCCTGTAGCCTCCATTAACTCTCTCTCTCTCTCTCTCTCTCTCCCCAGTGTTTGGACTTGTTTGTTAAGGGACTCATTATTTAGTTTGGCCTGCCATTTAAAATAAATGAAAATGCAATACAGAAAAAGGAATATGTGGATAATGAACTCTCTCTCTCTCTCTCTCTCTCTCTCTCTCTCTCTCTCTCTCTCTCTCTCTCTCTCTCTCTCTCTCTCTCCAGTGTTTCGACCTGTTTGTTAAGGGGCTCATTATTTGGTTTGGCCTGCCATTTAAAATAAATGAACATGCAATACAGAAAAAGGAATATGTGGATAATGTTTGAATTTTAGGTTAGTGTAATGACCCCAACTCAAGAGTATTTTTTATCGTAAGGTGGTTTACATCATCGTTTATCCAAATCAGGAAAAAGTGTTCTTGTTAAATGCCGTAGATACGAAGCGTGTTGGATGAATTTAGACGTTTTGGATAATGTTTATATCTTAGTTTTTCCAAGGTATTTTTGCATAGCCTTTGCCACCGTGTTATATTTTCGCATTTCCTTTTAGCTTCTGTGTCTCCTTGATCGTACACACTAATTTTTGTTTGACCTTGGAACTTATAGTCTTTTATTGAAAGCTTCCGATAATTCCCACATGATTGTTTCAGTATTTTTCTTTCGGGTACACAACGAAAAGTGGTTCAGGATTCGCATGCAGTCTCTCGGTAAGGCTTTTGGAAAAATATTCGCACAGATTCGGAAACTTCCACTACCTCTTTTTCACAAAAAAAAAAAAAAAAAGCCTGTAACATAAGAAATATAAATAACTAGAGCGACAATTCCTAAAAAAGAAAAATCCACATATTTCAGTGAAACAGAACGAATGCTACACCAAAACAGTGACATCCGCAACCTAAATTGAAATAGAAACAGTGAATATTAAATTTGAACTTTTATTAGTAAAAACAGAACGAGTGATTCTGAAAACAAAATATGAAATATATAACCTTCAGAACAATGACATTTTTCCTTTTATTACAGAAGATGACGTGTTTCTCCATTATTGTTAGAAAATCTTTTCTCTCCTGGAAAAGAATCATTCCAGCTCGGAGATAAGTTTTTAAAGTTCTCTGATTTTATTCTATGTATCTTTTTTATTTTGGTTTTGCTTTCCCATGTAATGGCTTCCCTTCTTGAAATGGGTATTTTACATTTGTGATTGACGTCTTGGCAGACATTATCTAAGGCATGTGCATTAAATATTTTATCATCGAACATGTTAAGCGGAATGGTTTTGTACTCGCTGTTCTTGGGTCTTGCGTTTTAAATCTTGGATGAATGTTGCTCTCTCTAACTTTTATCTGTATATATTGATTGTCATTTTCCGTCAGAAGGCAGCCTTTTCCCACCAGATGCTGATGTTTCCCGTCACAATCTTGACCTTAACAGCCGAATAGCTGGAGAAAGCAACATTTTAGTCGCGTCGTACACTTAAATAGAAGGCTCATCAACAGTAGGAAGAACCTCCTTATTCACCCTGCGACAATGACCTCCATCATGCAAGCTCTTCTTGGATATTAAAGCTCTTCCTTCTCAGTTCCTCTTTCACTTGACCTATTCTCCATTTTCTGGGTCGTCCTCTCTCCTAACACTTCTGAAATAAGTATTTTTATCACCAACCAATCGGTGTTTCCTCATTCCGCTTTCATTAATTACTAATCTTTTTACCTCTTTCGTGTGTCTCAATTTTTCACCCTTTCCGTTCTTTTCGGGCCACGTATGCTACGCGAATAGCAACTCCTCAGTTTCAACTTATTTTTTTTAATTCGCATTCAAAATCCACTCTTCTGTTCCATAAAGGAGAGTTGGTTCAACACAGTTGTATTTACTATGAAATATGTATGAATGTCCTCCACCTGTTCTTTGAATGTCCACTTATTTTTACTCTCATCCTGTACCACACTCAAACTTTTACTGTCATCAACTTCTTGTATTTACTCAATCATTGCCGCAATCCATATAGTCTTATCTATATCAGTCTATATTATATATATATATATATATATATATATATATATATATATATATATATATATATATATATATATATATATATATATATATATATATATAATTATTTGTAATAATTGAACACAATGCCCTCTTAACTTCTCGAATTCTTCGCGCTTTTTGGATACGCTTGTCACTACAAAGCCTTGAGATCAAGTGCGAGAAATATGAAAGAAATTATGATGTCTGGTAGCGGAAACGAACCCGGGTCCCATAATCACAACGGGGTCACGTTGCCGAAATGATCATGTGATTATTGGACCCGGGTTCGTTTCCCGCTACCGGACATCATAATTTCTAAATATTTCTCGCACTTGGATCTCAAAACTGCGGTGACAAGTGTATCAAAAAAGCACGAAGAATCGAGAAGTTAAGAGGGCATTGTGGCTAACTATCTAAACAATTACATATGTGTCTGTGAAAAGTGGACAGGTTTGAAGTATAAATCTACATTCGTGTGTGTGATAATAAGATGTGATGATGTGTGTCCACCATTTAAAATAAATCTCTATTCGGAGGAAGAAAGAGAGCACAAGATAATAAGATGTGATGATATACTCCACCATAGAAATAATACTTATCGTCAATGAATAGTGGAATAATTTAATGAAAATCCACTTAATAATTAGTAGGACTAGAAGACTTGGCATAATTATTTTGCTCCAGTTCGTCTGATGAGAAGAATTAGAATTCTCACACACTGTCTTAGGGAAATGGTAAACAATTTTAGCCTCCGGCAATAACTTCTAAATTGTTGTAGTTACAGTTATGTTCGGGTTCATTTTGATCAGACTATTTTCAAATAATTATGGTCACCGAAAAAGGGCGATTTGATTGCAACCAGTCCTGAATTCTTGATTGAGTAAAGGCAGTATATTATATAAAAAAAAACAAACCTGGACATGTAAGGACCCATATGATTTCGTTTCTCATTGTTGAACTGTAGAGAGAGAGAGAGAGAGAGAGAGAGAGAGAGAGAGAGAGAGAGAGAGAGAGAGAGAGAGAGAGCTCCCATATCCGCGACTTTGCTGGTATTTCCACTTTATTCGCTCTGTTGCCTCCTGCGCCTAGTATCGTAGGCCAAACATTTTTCCTCAAATAACACCTAACAGCTTTGATGTCCCGCTTGGCTACGTCAGTCGCCTGAGTAACACAGATATCTGCATGGGTGGATGTACATAGGAAGGGAGAATGGTATTGTATAGTCAGCCAAGAAGAAGGAGATGAAGAGAGAGAGAGAGAGAGAGAGAGAGAGAGAGAGAGAGAATATGGGGAGGTTCTTGGTGATGTAATGTTCTTCTTTATCTTCAGGTCTGCCTCTGGCTCAGTTGTATAGATTCACACTTGGCACGTTTCCATAATCAGTTTACCATATTCATAACTTACCAGAGTTTTCATGCATTTGCGTTTTAACGCGTCGGAATTATATCCTGATACGTTGAAGCCTTACTTGTCAGCATATGTCGTATGACGATAAGCTTCCCTTCATCAACTTTCTTCAGAATCTCTCTCTTTTCTCTTTTAAAGAAATGTTTATCAGTTTCACTCCTGCTTAAGAATTTCCCCAATATCTTTGTTGACTGCTAGAACTGTTGTACAGTTTCTACCGTAAATATTTTCTCATATTCTCTCAAGTTTGTGGGCGATGTTCAAATTTCTTTTCATCGTTCTGAAACTTTTTCTGACCGAATGGTGTGGCACTAAGGGCTTTGAAATTGTTTTATTTCATTTTGCCACACCATTTCATTCTACCCACCTCTTTCACCCTTTAGTAAGCATATTAATCTCCTAAAGGTTGCCCTCACATGTTTCTTAAACTTAAATATCTTTCTAGTCTTCCTGACCGGTGCCATTATATGAATCACAGTACACGATTACCGTTCTCTCATGTCAAAGTGTATTAATCTGCTGATATTTTATGATATGCTGAAAACGAAACATTCATATTCACGAGTGGCCAGTGTGGCTTTGAGCTAGCGTCGAAACTTTCGGAAGTTTCATCAGTATTGTTACAAATGTCAGCCACAATAAGTTTAACTTCCTGTTGAATGTTCCCAGTGAATGCTGAAGTGAGTATTTTCCCTAACACTCGATCTCGTGAGGCTGGGGCGACTAGATTCGTTATATATTCGTTCGTTATGCAGTAGTATGTTCTGTTAACCTGAACATTATTTTCTTAAACTATTGTCTTCACAGCTTCGGAACATTATTTACCAAGAAACTGCGATTCTTAATGTTTTTTTTTTTTTTTAACTATTTAGCATTGTTTGAACTTTAGTAAATAGGTAACTGTAGTTCGGATTTTACAAAGCGCTAAATATTTTGAAGATTTTTTGTGATAAGTTTACCTCTTTCGTGTTTATATATGATTTAATAAAAATCATACTTCTAGTGTATGTACAGAAGCGATTAATGTGCGGTTATGGCTTTGTATTGCAAAGAGTGCAAATATGCATGATTTCCTCGTTATTTACGGACATGCTGAGTTCTCTGACTCTAGTTTAAAGTCTTCGAATTTCTTAAGGAGGGCATGTTGCTTGAAATCGCGAAATACTTTTCACCTCGAAAACACGAACCACTCATGATTCAGAGAGTGAAGCATATTGGTGCTTCTAATTTAGTGGTCAAAGGAATATTCGTGTGTGAAGCCCTATGTCATGCAACTGAAAGTTGGGATGTTATTACCCAAAAGTTACAGTAAGAGTAATGGCTGTTCTTAAAACAATTTGAGCTGTGGATTAACGTAACGTAAATGCAACAAAAATAATTGAAGTCTGGGTTCCAGTTCTCTTAATTCTACACCATAAGCCTTTTTTGTCCAGTGGATTTCTTTCTGCCGTTACTGGTGAGAATATTTTCTAGTGACAAATAAGTTTTGTGTAATACTAATGTAACTCGATCACTGCTTATCGGTGCATTGGCTTTATTTACGAGAACTTTCTCAGGTTACATTTTTTGTTACAATGAGGGGAGGGTTAGTTTTCAGCCCTGTACCCTTCAATTAGTTTTTCTGGCGTCACTTCAATCACTGGCTCTTTTGTTAGAAGTTTATGGGCCTTTTTGTCAAAAGTTGATTCCTTGTTGATAAATGATGGCCTAGTTAGTGAGTTAGTTACGTAAAATTTACCAGGGAACATATCACCGACCAAAGTTTCCACTGGAAATCTACAAAGTAGAATCAACTCTCAGAATGTATGTGGAATATTTTTCAACGAGGTACATGTGATTTAATCATCAAACGATATCAGTCTGGTGCTTATCCTAAAGAGTCTCTCTGGAAGAAATTAAAATCTTCAGCAGAAAATCAGATTTATCCTAATTGTTCCCAGAATCTCTGGGATGTCTTCCACTCAAGTTATGTTTTAAACGCAGTAGAGGAACCTAAAATATAATTGAAACAACATGGCTGTGTATCTCCCTGACTTGATTCTTTTGGATCATGTGTTAAATTTTAAACAAGAACTATATAATGCATCCACATTTGCTAGACTGGTGGTGGGGTCGAGTCCGGGGATCCATACCAGACCTCCTAATCCCTCTCACACCTTACCACACTTAGGGGCTGCCTTAGAGCAAGGACCCGTACTGACATAAGCCAGCTTGTTTTAAACACATTATCAAGCATAAAAGCTTGAAAACAACTGTCAAAAATTTTATTAATGAACTCTTGGATTTTTATGCCAATTGGTGGACTTTATGTCAATATAGTTTGTTGTTGTATTTCATCTTGTTTTTGATGTATATATTTTTTTTTTTTGTGATTATCACCTTGCCACAAACCTTAGGAGTCGTATGTACGCGGCTGTTCACAATAGGACACAAAAAGCCATTATAGCAAGCGTGTAATATATACATATATATATATGTCATTATACTACTGATTAGTAAGGAATACGGCCGTTATACCCTTTTTGTGACATTACAGATCACAAATCGAATATTACTGGGAAAGTCGCAGTTAGAAATAGGCTAAGCGCCGCTATTGAGTTAATCATATATTCAACTGGCTTCGCACAGCACTCGGTTTAGTCCGGTTTTGCTAAAAGAATTTTAATCATGTTCAATTACACAGGCTGGAAGTGAGGAAAATGTACAACAGTGAGAACTGCTGATAGTCTAAACTAATTTGTTGTACAATAAACCTTTTTGATATTCACAGTGACATATTGATATACATTGAGTGGCTGAAATACATATTTTCTTCACTATCAGTCTTACTTAAAAAAATATGACAAGATGCATGATTAAAAATAATAAGATATATATATAATATATATATGTATGTAATATAAAAAATATAAATATATACACAATGTATATATATGTTTGTATATATGTGTGTAATATAAAAATATAAATATATACACACAACACAATGTATATATGTATACATATATAATTATATATGTATTGTGTTGTGTGTGTATATATTTATATATTTTTATATATATACATACACACATATATATATATATATATATATATATATATATATATATATATATATATATATATATTTTAATTATATATATTATATTATTTTTAAAATGCATATTGTCATATTTTTAAAAATGAAAATTATTATTGAAAATATTGTTGTTGTTGTTTAAACTAGGAACTGGATTCTGATCAAGATTATATAAAAAAAATGCTAAAACGAACAGGCTCAGTCATCAACAAAATAAAGACAAAAATCTATACCCTAACTCCCTGCCGTCAGACAAATGGGCTGTCTGCGAAGCCCCTAAGACAGATAACGCCACTAAAACACGGTGTATAGAAAAGACGAAGCAAAACTCGGAAGGGAAAAACAAATCCTTGAGAGATGAGTTTGTGAAGACAGAGAATTTGTTACCCTGCGTTATTGAAGAGAGGCCGGAAGGTTTATTTTTAGGCCACGTGGAATCGCTTCTGCCAGCAGTACAGAACGCGTTATTAGCGTCAAGGGATCACTTCAGGATCAGTTTGCTTCTGGGCCAAGCGTTCGATCGCGGCTTTGTATGGAAACGACAATGTCCTGAAACACATGTGGAATGTAGAATTCTGCAGTGACCACAATATTATACCCTGTCGATGCGGCATTCATTTTTAACCTTGCTGCCATCTGATGATCGTCACATCTCTCACAGTTCTTAGTGTTCTTAGTTTATTTTCACCTTGCTGCCATCCGATGATCGTCGTTTCTCTCATAGTTCTTAGTTTTCTTAGTTTATTTTCAAACTCGAAAATATTAGTGTATACGGAACGCCTGAAGTGTTTTGTATTTTCAGCTACAGAAATACCCTTTTTTCATAAGATTATTCCAGTTGGGCTTTGTATTTTTTTTTTTTAGTAGACCTTCCTGCTATCTCTTTGTTTATTCCACTAGTTCATACATTTATGATTCATAATTTTTTAATAAAGTAGGCAACCAAAGTGCGACACACATGCTCAAAAATACACTCCCTTTTAACTTTCCTAATCGTCTGCCTTATTTTCCCTTAATACTCTAAATATCTACTTGTTCTGTCTTTCCAGCATTTGTTCTGGCTTTCCAGCATTTTCCACTCATCCCCCCGTACTCACAGAATAGGCGATAACGAGCAGATAGGTAAAAAGAAAAGAAAAAGACACGGAGAAACCACCTTTTCCGGCAAGGCGCTGGGCAAACAAGCATTTCGCTCCAGCCCTGACAGAACCTCCAGTGGTTTCTGAGATTGGCTGACGAGTTCCGACATCCTTAGCCCGAGGATGGCGTGTGAGACTCTTTTTTCCCCCTTGTATTCCGCTTCTGCATTTGCATCGACTCCTCTTCCAAATTTGAATCTCACGGATCTTTGAGAGAGACGGCGGGAATCAATCTTTTTCTGCGCGTGTGTGTGTGTGTCTTGGTGTGTTCTGGCCTGCAGGGCGGTTGTATATACATCTGTCATTACTGTAGTATTTCGCGATATATTCTATGCGTTATCTTTGCGCCTGGTGCAAATGGAAAGCCCTTCAATCTTTAGTCACATTTGCAATTCAGTTACTTCTATCGGCATATGTTTTAAAGCACCGTGATCACTTAGCTTTCACCGAATCTGCAACATTGATGTCACTTTTGTCGTTTGAGTTCAGTATAGATTTAGCAGAGGTGTCCCCCGATTGATTTTTATCTAGGTTTTAGAATTTTAATTATTTTTTCCCCCGTTTCTAAATACCTCGCGGGTTTTAAGTCTTTTAACTGCACTGTAATCCTAACATTGGGAACTTGAAAAAGGAAACTATTTCATCAGCAAATAAAAAATCATTGGTTAACCAACATATTCTTGCAAGTATGATGCCAGTACGTTTTTGGTTAACCACCATATTCTTTCAAGTATGATGCCAGTACGTTTTGGTTAACCACCATATTCTTGCAAGTATGATGCCAGTACGTTTTGGTTAACTACCATATTCTTGCAAGTATAATGCCAGTACGTTTTTGGTTAACCACCATATTCTTGCAAGTATGAGGCCAGTACGTTTTTGTTTAACCACCATATTCCTGCAAGTATAATACCAGTACCTTTTTGTTTAACCACCATATTCCTGCAAGTATGATTCCAGCACGTTTTTATCCTCCAGTCATAAAGACGAACAGTAAAAATTTCCGAATATTTTCCGTGATAGCCTGAGCACCTCCAAGTTCGAATACTATCAAGTTTTATGCCGGAAGTGTCATTGGGATGCAGGTTGACGGCCGTTAACTTCAGGTAAAAATTCAATGACCTTCGGTGTTGCGGCGACAGTGTCTGCATTATGTTTGTTCCAGTACGAAATACACAGACGTGCTACACACACACATATATACATATACATACAACTATATATAAACATACGTGTATGTATTTTATTTATATAAAAGATATATAAGCATTCAGCTACAAATGTCCTTTAGTATCCAATTCGCTCTACCTCGGAAATAATATATTTTGATATATGTTACCCGAAGGGGAATTTTTTAGTTGGTAATAAGTCCGTCGTCTCGTGGGATCGACGAACTTATTATCAGCTAAAAAACTCCCCTTCGGGTAACGTATATATGAAACTATATTATTTCCGAAGCAGAGCGAATTGGATGTCAAAGGACATTTGTAGCTTAGTGGTTGTGCATGCATCACGGTGATGTGATAAAATTCATTTATATAATATGTATATCTATGCATATATATAAATACATGCACATGTATAATATATATTCTGACTTGAGAGGACCGGAAATTCCATTTGCAGTTAGGGATTATTTTTGTGGTTGCCGAAGGGAAACTAAAAGGGGGAATTCGCACTTTTATTACTATGGCCCTCCATCAAACCTCGCGAAGGGGGAATTTCATAATCATTCACGCCAAAAAAAAGCCAACTGTCCTTTGGCAATCCATTACTGCTTTAAGAGGGGTATGAAACGCAGATTTGGTTGTCCTTGAAATGGGCAGCGCCGTGGCTTCCATACAACGTGAATCTCCTTATGCTCTCCGCTCTTGAGATTTATAGATATTCCGTTCACATTGCCCGTTGCAGCGGTGCCTTGGTGCATTGTGAAGTCTCTTTACGTCCCCACTGCGACGATAGATTGGATATGGCTGCTAAAATTCTAAATGCCCCAGTGGCTGCCATCTTCCCACTCTGTGATGGAGTGAAGCGAATGTGTATGGAGTTGAGACCTTTTTTTACGAGAGGTTCCGAGAGCGGGTTCCCGCGAAGTCTTTTGTGGAATCAGATAAGGTTACCGGATTCCGAACACCTTATCCGTAAACGGATTTTTACGATTATTCTTTTTTTTAGTGTAAGCGATTTGCTGTTACGTAAACAGATGCCTGCGAGCTTGTAAATGGTCCGCATCACAAGATTTTTCTTCATGGTATTTTTTCAATCCTTTTTATGAAGCGACCTCAGCGGTGAGTTTATATAAGGCCGGACTGGATGAAAGCTGGTACGAGGGGATGTGAAGGAGGAAATGCCTCTTCTCGGTGCGTTTTTATTGCTTGTAAAACTCGGAGAGGACCCTAGCTAGTTGGAGATGACCCGGTGATGAATCATTTTATCTTTTGAGATGATTCTTAATTACTGTCGTGTGTGATTTACTTACGGCGTCTCTCTCTCTCTCTCTCTCTCTCTCTCTCTCTCTCTGATTTTTAACACCAACGGCTATCTTGCTGTGACGTAAGTTTACAATATCAATCAGTCAGATAGTATCTCTCTCTCTCTCTCTCTCTCTCTCTCTCTCTCTCTCTCTCTCTCAGACTTTTGACACCAGCGGCCATCTTGCTATGACGTAAACACAATATTAATCAGTCAGATCTCTATCCTCTCTCTCTCTCTCTCTCTCAGACTTTTGATACCAACGGCTATCGTGTTGTGACGTAGGTTTGCCGTATTAACCAGTCAAATATTATGTTTCTCTCTCTCTCTCTCTCTCTCTCTCTCTCTCTCTCTCTCTCTCTCTCTCTCTCTCTCTCTCGCAGACTTTTGATACCAACGGCTATCGTGTTGTGACGTAGGTTTGCCGTATTAACCAGTCAAATATTATGTTTCTCTCTCTCTCTCTCTCTCTCTCTCTCTCTCTCCTCCCGAGTGAAGAAATGCATATTTATTATGATGTCTTTATTCACTGACACGCTCTTCTTCTACCAGGGAGGAGTGGTTGTAGCGATAGGTTGCTTTTATGCGTTTCGGATGGCTTGCCTCCGAATGAATAAATCACGGAAATGCTAGTTTTGTTTATTTTATTTTCTCACTTTGTTTTCGGGTAGATTCACAGTATTTTTAGGCACGGAGACCCGTAATTATATCGATAATAATATCCGAGCATTCTTCATACATATTGCCTTTTATATCGAAGTCATTATCGACATCGTTATTTCCTCTGTACGTAAGTCTTGAGATACGCTTAATTGTTGAATTCAAAACCGCTTGAGAATTTTCAGTTTTTCCATAAGACAGGAAACCTAGCTTAATTTAAAAATTCCCTTGAATTATCAGTTGTCGAATTCTTGATTTTAACGAAAAAAAAAATGCTGATAGCTTCCAATTTTGTCTGTACATATAACAAGAGAATGAGAATAAATATTGATGAATCTGAATTATGCTGAGATGTGTACAAGAGACGTGTGATGTTCAACACGAAAATGTCAAAGAATCGTTTTCATTCAAGCAAAACTCGAGTGAGTAAATCTAGCAATGCCTCTCGCCCATTGCTCGTATCCTTCAAGGAACTTTCACTTACGACTTTGGGCTGGGTATTTCATCATCTGCTCTTTTGTCTTGACGACCGAGGCTATAGAGAGGTAAGATTGCGATAAACAAAGCACTTTCAGATCTTTTACTGTGGGAAGGCAGGTAAACTTGCATTTGGCGATAATCTCGAAAAGATCCTCTGTTGGTTTCTTTGCTTTCGAGAAGATCGATATTCTTCCTTTTGGAGTGAGAGAGATCTAATCTCTCTCTCTCTCTCTCTCTCTCTCTCTCTCTCTCTCTCTCTCTCTCTCTCTCTCTCTCTCTCTCTGTGCCCTTGCCATACCTTTCCCCCTCCTCACCTTGGTGTTGATGTATGGAACATCAAACGTCTAATATTCTGAATAATAATGTTTAGCTGCGTCAGGTTACCCAAAATTTTAAAACACACCTGCCGGCTCTAATGGACTTGAAATCTGAAAGAAACATGGAAATGTAACTTTCATCTTCATATTAAGCCAAAAAGTTAACAAGTCTGTCAGTATTAACTCTTCTTGCGTGACTGTTATCTGACTGCACCAGCCGTATTGCAATCCAGTTTAGTAACTGGTAAATATTTATATAAAATAAGGGATTACTTTTCGTTTCAGATTTTTGGATCAAGTAGAATGTAATATCGATGATTCCGTTAGAACTGGAAGACATGTGAAATGTAAATTATAATACTCTTTTGTCGTTTTGACTTGGTCTTCATGTTCCTAACATTCATAAATCGTTTCTTTTACTACGAATACTCGAATTGTAGTTGCTAGTCACGTTGAACAATTCCGACGTGTTCATTCATTCTGATTTATGGAGGTTTGTTGGTCGTGTATATGTAAATTATGTCCTATGTCTTTCTTGATTTAATCATATAACGAAATATAAGTCTTTCCAAAAGAAACAGGAATTCCTTTTGTATATCTGATTATTTTTATTAACAGTCTCATGGAAATGAATTTTGTACATTAGAGTTATTTTGATTTTTATTTATTTTTTACCGTTCTCCAATAACTTGCAGTCAGCAGTGATTAGTCGACATTTTTTTCCTTTTTTTCTTACAAAAAGCCTTGTCCTTTAATTTTCTTCTGCATTATTGATGGTCTAAGATGAAAAATCATTTATTTTGAAAATTTAATATAAGTTTCTCTTAAGGTTCACTAAAACGTCATTTTCCTGTTTAAAGCCAAATAATTATGACACTTTAGTTAAAAAAAACATTATGAATATTTTTTTCAGTATTTAGCTCTGCCTGTCGAACTGATATAAGGAATATTTCTTGAAAAAGGCTGTCTTGATAAATTAAGTAACAAAAAAAAAAATATTCAAAGTATCACGTAGTACTACAGAATGTAAAATGAAAGTGATTTTATCTGCAATCTTCGATAATTCTCCAGGCATGAATATTTTCATTGACTTCTGCCCACATAACCATTTGACAGTCAGAAGATTGTAAGTCGTTCTTGAAAGCAAATTATATTTCACTCCAAGGAATAAACACAAGCCTCGATTGCCCTGCAGTTGATTAAGATATTGAAGCAGGTGTAAGGAACAAGCTATAACAAAGAATATATAAATAAAATCCATCGTTACCTTTGAGGAAGGACATTGTATTCTCTGGGTACACTTACCTTACACGAATACTTGCAGACTGCTCTCAAATCAGGCACTCGTTCCGAAATCATCATTACCATTATTATCTCCCCTTTATTATCATCATTCCTACTGTTATTCAGGCAGGCGGAAATCAGGGTCTTCAGCGACCGGTCGGAAAAGTGTGGCTACTAAATTACAGGCGACAGGGGTTCTTATAAATGCTCGAAATATATTTCGTATTGACCAGAGTGGGGGATCCATTGCTTTGGCTCGCTATAATTCTTCCTCTCAGTCTCTTGTGGCGTTTTATTTTCCTTGATTTATCGCTTTGCTTAACAGAGCTTCGCTTTCCTTCCCAGAGAGGTTTTATTACTCGCTTCTCATCGATTATTTTTCTTTTATTGAGGTAATGTGTTGTGATTTGTCTGTGACATAAATTTTCGTACTCACGCACATTTATATATATATATATATATATATATATATATATATATATATATATATATATATATATATATATATATATATATGTATATATGCTCTTGGGGCGAAGTTTTCCTTGTATACAAATTTCGTTGCATTCTATGGCTTTTTGATTGTTGATCAACTTCTTATTAATTTGACAATATTTTCAGAATGTTCTACGTTCTTCCAAATTCAGTTGATGGACAAAAAAAAACGAAGACTAACTCTGTTGTTTATAGTAAATGGAACAGAGAGTTAATTTTCGTTTTTTTGTCCAAACTGAATTTGGGAGAACGTAGAAGATTCAGAAAATATTGTCAAATAAGAAGTTGATCAACAATCAAACGAAATTTGCATATATATATACTTATATATACACATATAAATATATAAATATATAAATACACACATATATATATATATATATATATATATATATATATATATATATATATATTGTAATCAGTGTTTTCTGCTATTTCTCAGCCAGCGGAATTAGTTTATCCTTTTGCCCACATAAGAATGTATGTATGTGGAGGAGACCTGTGTTTAAAAGAGAGGTGGGTGATGGGTGTTCGAGGATATCTTGAGAACGGGTGAATGGATTCTGACTAAACTTCGGTTCCTAACTGAAATGATTTACTTTTGTAATCCAATCCATCAGTTCTGAGTTATCTGCGTGGGGCTGGTGTCAAAATTTCGTCTCTAGTTGTTATGGCTATAAGAAACCTCAAATTGGCAGAATGAATTTGATTGAAGAGTTGTCCAGTGTTTATGACTAGTGAGTATGCTTTAGAGATTTGAGGTTAATGTTGCTTTAGGTTGTGTTTATTTAGTTTATGTTTTATTTTTGAACTTTTGAGCAAATTGAATGCTCTGTTTAGGTCCGTATTGGATGCCCTTGTTTAAGAGAGAGAGAGAGAAAGAGAGAGAGAGAGAGAGAGAGAGAGAGAGAGAGAGAGAGGGGGGGAGGGGGAGAACCCTCCCCAACGTTCCGTATGAACGGCATCTGCTTTTGAGAGGAGAGTGTTAAATTACCTTTGTGGATGTTACGATAAATGAATATTGTATCGTACATCAAAAGTAAAGCTTGGGGTTCCCACCGAGTCATTCAAATACATATATTATATTATCAAGTGCTTAGTTCCTCTGTCAGTCCCTTTTGCTTTCAGTTTTCAAAACTTTAATAATATTAAATAATTTACGAAGTACCATTGTACTGTCCCCTCAGCCATCTGTTCCGAGTTCTATTGCAACGTCTAAATCACTTTTTTTATGATTTTCTTTTTTTTTTTTTCCTTTGTCGTTTTGCTTTGCCCCAGTTTCCAAATCTTTTATGCGTGTGGTCTGATTTCGTTTCTCTCTCTCTCTCTCTCTCTCTCTCTCTTGCAATATGCGATTATCTCTCTCTTGCTGCAATTTGTTATTTTATATACATATATCTTTCTCTCTCGATCTGCAATTTGTGACATTCTCTCTCTCTCTCTCTCTCTCTCTCTCTCTCTCTCTCTCTCTCTCTCTCTCTCTCTCTCTCTCTCTTCAGTCTGTTTGTTTATCTCTCCCTATGTCTCTCTCTCGCTTTGCAGTTTGTGATCCTCTCTCTCTCTCTCTCTCTCTCTCTCTCTCTCTCTCTCTCTCTCTCTCTCTCTCTCTCTCTCTCTCTCTCCTCACCTGTCATTAGCTGCTGGGCCCCGCTTTAACGTGACCGCAATTTCATCTGCCCATTCATTGTAGATCTCCCCTGTTTCTCGCCATATTTATGAACCGCGTCCTTTACTCGCCCCCTTGATCTTGTTATGTTTCACGGGATGTTTTTTTATGTAAAGCCTTGGGAGCCTCGTCATCCAGGCTTATTATTTTCTCTTCCCCCTTTTTTCAGTCTGCTGTGATGCTGCAGGATTAAATCCGCAATAAAAGTGTTTATGTATCTGCGGACATACAGACATGTGTATATATATATATATTGTATATATATGTGTGTGTGTGTGTGTGTGCATATATACTTACATATCTTTATCTTTATATATATATGTGTGTATATATACAGGTATATGTATTTTATATATGTATATTATATATATATTTATATATGTAATTTCTGAGTGCAAGCAGATATATATACATTTTTATTTCATATATATATATATATATATATATATATATATATATATATATATATATATATATATATATATATATATATATATATATATATTATATATTTCTTCACATGAATCTTAAATGATTTTTCTTTAAATATACCTACCATTGCAGTACTACAGATGTCAGTAACAGCTGCAGAGGAATAGCCTGGAGTTCAATTTACCTTTAGATTTCACGCCTATCTCAGATAACATACTAATAAAGTTATGATATCGCCGAGCTGACGACTGGTGCTAGATGCCAGGAAGAACAGTTTAAAAACCTTTCATTTTTATTTAGTTTGAGTTGTGGAGGCCTCTGGCGATATTCATGTTCATAAATTTCATTCATAGAGATCTAAGTTTGCATTTGTTTTGATGCATATATTGACGAATTGATTTACTGTCATCCAGTTCTAACTTGTAATTCGGGAAACATTGTTAGGTAGACAAACAGATTTCAAAGAAGTAAGTGACTGACATATTTTTTACGACTGCATAAAGTTTGTTTTAGAAAAGAAACTGGAAATTCTTTTTTATATACAATTTACCTCTTTCACATTTACTCATTCTTTTAAAACAACCGCTTGAGAAGTAAGTTAAGTATATCTTAGTTTAACCAGACCACTGAGCTGACTAACAGCTCTCCTAGGGCTGGCCCGAAGGATTACATTTATTTGACGTGGCTAAGAACCATCTGGTTACCTAGCAACGGGACCTGCAGCTTATTGTGGAATCCGAACCAGATTATGACGAAAAATGAATTTCTATCACCAGAAATAAATTCCTCTAATTCTTCATTGGCCTAACGACACGTTATGATACAGCATTGCAATTGGATGATCTTATTAGCAGTACATCAGCTGTAGAAATCCCGTTCCTAAGAAAGAACGCCTATAGATATATTTAGAATTTGCCCAATATAGGTCCACGCCTCTTCTCGGAACGGCTCAATCCTTCGGAGAACCGAATTTCTCCCTCCTCCCACTTTTTCCAGGAAAGGGTCTTCCAGCTCGCATCCTACTCGACTCGAAGCCAGCCGCCACCGGCCTCTCAACCCCACGAGTTTTACCAAATTAATCCAAAAACGATAATGCTGATGATGATAGGGTTCAGGTCTTGCCCTTGGGACATGATAGATGGCCCCCCCACCCCCCTCGGTTTGGTGTGAGGTGCCTCGAGAAGAGAAAACGGAAAGAATGAGAGAAACGAGAGGAGAAGAGATGAAGGGATGTATCCGTCACGCGCGCCGAAACGCTCGAGCCCGCTTTTATTGGTCACTTTCTCTTCTTCGGGGCTCTTGGGAGGTTTCCTCTTCCATTTCGCGTCTCCCTTTTCCTATTTTCTTCCTCGCGGATTATCCCGTTCCTCCCCCTGTTAACCCTTTCTTCCTCAACCCCACTCGACTTCTGCGAACCGTTCCCCTCCTCACCAGTATGTGTGTTCGATTTGCTTTTGGACCAAAGTCTTCAGTGGTTGCTCGATATTTCTGTTCTTTTGTGCTTTCATTAACGCCGTCTCCCCTCTAATTTTGCGTTTGAAAGAGTCTGTTAAAACTTGCGACGATTATTGTATAATAATAATATTTACTGCGGTAATGAGGGCCATTGTTGAAGGTATCAAGGGGTATTTTGTAATTTGTTAAGACTATATTCACTTTTATCCCACTCTGTATTTATTAAACCAGTATTAAGCACATTCATAAACATTTATATATATATATATATATATATATATATATATATATATATATATATATATATATATATATATATATATGTATATATAAATTTCTGGCTCACATCAGGGTCGAACCCTAGGTCTTTCAGTTGAAAGGCAAGGGCGCTGCCCACTAGCCCATACAAGTCATAAAAGAAGTTGGAACCTGATGTGAGTCAGAAATTTACTTCTGTTCCACACGTGATTGTGTGTCGATTATATATATATATATATATATATATATATATATATATATATATATATATATATATATAGATAGATAGATAGATAGATAGATAGATAGATAGATATATATAGAAGCATGAGTCTTTTATGTTCACAAATATCAAGCGACGAGTTACGTTTTATGTCGAATTTTGGACCCAAAATGAAAAATTGCTAAATATGCACAAACGGACGGGACAGAGACGGAAAAGGCAGACGGTAACCTTTCTTGCACGTCTGTGAATGACGGTCTTCCCTGTGTACCAAGTTTGACCGAAATATCCTGAACTGTCAACCTTCTTGTGATGACGAGGTAAGCGTAAGAGACGCAGTGACAGCTGACTGACTTACGTGCAGAAAGACAAGCGGGTTGTAGGTACGCTTAGATCCACAGTTAACCCTGCCTACCAATGGCGACGTGGCATTTTCGCTCGTTCTCCTGTTATTCAGACTTCTTTTATGCCTCTACACAGTGATCCAGGCTTCTGTTTCTTTATAGCGGCGCTGTTATGATGGTAGTTCTGCGTATATATTAAATATGAAGTGTAAGGAATGAAACAGACAGAATTGCGGGTCAGTGCAAAGAAGCTTCTTTTGAATCATGCGTGCGTGTATTTCCCAACGACGTTTGCAACGCGTCGACGAAAATTGCGGATTCGAAAAATATAAACACATATATATGTATATATAAATATCATATATATATGTTATATCCCAGTGTTTATCTATATTATATTTATCTATACAAACCTCCTAACACATACATAAACACATATACACACACACACATATATATATATAATCATATAATATCATATATATCGGATATATATTTTCATATATGTTATATATATATATATAAGATATATATATATATCACGGTGATGTGATAAATAGTCATAATATATACGTGCGACAAACGCACTACACGGCCAACATGGCAGAGGTGGGTGGATATCGTCTCAAACGCAAAACACCTGAGTTCGATCTGATGGGATTATATTTATACTCTCTTGTGGCCGACTACAAACCGTCGCTAACACATACATAAAAATTCCCCTTCGGTAACATATGCATCCATATGATATATTAAAAAAAGGACGTTTGTAGCTTTCTGATTGTATATAATCATATGTGATAAATATCATATATATATATATATATATATATAAATATATTTATATATATATATATATATATATATATATATATATATACACATTCAAATGATTTACACATATATATATATATATATATATATATATATATATATAATATCATTTGTATGTATGTATATATATATATGTGTGTATATGTATGTTTTAGGGGTGTCTGTGTAGATAGACAGATAGATAAACACAGGGACGCAAGAGAATGTGGGAAGTCCCCCCAGCCGCAGCAATGGGAAAACGCCCTTCAGTCGGAAACGTCCAAAGACGAACCGCGCCTTAAAGAATTCCATCACTCTTCTAAATTAAATGTTCTGTCAAGTATACAGATTGTTGCTCCTTATCTCCCGAAAGAAGACGTATATTTCGGGGGATTTCTCAGCTATGTATTTCGCGACTCATTTGTTTTCAAAAATTCACTTTACAAATACCGCGGCCAATTGCGGGTTTTGTTATATTTGCGGGGATTGAATCTCCTTCTTCGTTATTCGCGTGTTGCGGTGAGAATTGGTAACTGTAATTATGGTGCTGATAGCAAGGCGGTAATATTTGCAATCCTTGCATAGCAGTATTTCAATCTGTTTCGAAATCAGATGTAATGTTAAGTAATATCTAATCCAGTCCGTGTCTTGTCACTTGGAAAAGATTTGAAATGCAGTCATCAAAATTAAAAAATGCTAAAGACTGGATTGAATTGATTTTTTTTTTTTTTGAAGATTCAGACATGACAAAATGATATGTAATATTTTAATTTTTTTTTTTTGTCTGACTGAAGTACTGTTGTGGCTTGTGCATTCATAATTTAACAGCTACAAGCAAAATCTTAAGCCTGTTGTTCCTGTTCAACGTTCCATAAAAAAAAAAATCTCTAGGAACAACATTTACCAAATTTTTCATTTTAGCAGAAAGTGGTTTGGAAAGTTCGTGTTGTCAGAACAAGGTCTAATGGAAATTTATTTGCCTAGATGTTCTATATTCAACATCCATAATTTAAAAAATTGGATTCATTCTGTGGAAACATGTCCCCATACAAAATGGTATTTACAAGCTGAACATATTTATCTCCCAGGAGATTTTAGGTTTTGTGTGAAAAGAAGAAAAATATCTATAACTCAGTTGTATCGTTTAATTCTTTTTTATATAGTTAAGTATACTTTATTTAACATCAGCTTGTGTAGACCAATAAGTGGTGTACTTATCCACCTAGTCATTGCATGGTTGCTTTTATTTTTACTAACACACATTCATGTGGAACAAATCTAAAAGACTATTAACTCGCTCAGCAAGCTTTAGGCAGATCTGAAATGTTTCATCGCCCTGACACCAGTCTTTGTACCCGATTCCGCTTCGTATATCCCGCAGTTAAATGATAATTAATACCTTTAAATCACGCCAGTTAGAACATGATTATGAACGTCTTACAAAGTCTTTTAAACTTCCTGTTCCCTGATGGACTTAAACAACTGAAAACTCAGCGGTTGGCTAATTTTTTAAGGATACAGATTACTAAGTATCTGGTGTTGCTGTCAATGGGTACTGAGAACAGTATGGTTCCCTAAATTTATAAGGAACTTGATTAATGGAAATGTATCCCTCGTGGAAAAACGTTTTCCCCAAAACTTTATTTGGCAACTTTGCGCTCTTAAGCACGTTACGTATTTGTCGAAATATGATCTAGCACACGACAAGGCACTGAGTATTTGACGGCGCTCGAGTCGTGTTTAGGTCGAAAGATAACGGAAATGATTTAATGAAACCTTTCAATAAAAATATATTTTAGAAATTTTTGTCACTTCACAAGCTAGGGAGAATTTAAGCCTAAAAGTTTAAGAGGCCTCTAGGAAGATTAGACGACCTATTGAGATAGCAGTCTCCACGAGAAATTGATGCTGATTAATTAGTAAGAAAGAAAATGTCTCGTCCGGACCTCTTGCTGTAAAATGAGACTTTCATATATTAAATCGTAAAACAGGATATTTATATAAATTCGTGAAATTAACACGACCTGCAAAGGTAAAGTTCGGGAGACCTGAAGAGCAAAAACCGAATGGTACAAGACGCAGGCAATATCCTCAGTTCCCTTCGCATACATATGAATGGTTCCAGGGTGGGTCTTCAAATAGCGGATTTGGCCGTTCGGGGGAGCTTATATATATTCCAAAGCTTGTACTTACGCGAAGGATTTGGTATTGTATCCCGTTGTATTAGGGCGGGCAGTTTACGTGGTGGGCATTTTGCCTCATTTTCGCGAGACGGAATTTGAGGGGAAAATTCTCAGCGACGATTTTTTGTCGTCATCGGACAAATGGTGCCACTGATCCAGAAATTAAAGATAAATAGTTTTAAATTGGACACGTTATAGCGTGATTTATATGACGTCTTTCAAATGGAAATAACGTGATTTGCTGCTGTGGAATAGGCGATAGCAGGATAAATTGTCATTATTCTCTCTCTCTCTCTCTTCTAATATTGGCTTTACAGGTCTGTTCCTGTGCTCGCGTGTACTGGAATTTCCTCCCAAGTTTGACAGAGACGAGGTTCAAAAACTGCACCGCACTTGAAAGAATCTCTGGATGAAATTCATTCGTCTATCGAGTTCGTGGGTCACGCGATATAGCAGCGTCGGACAGCATTATCTTGCTACAAATTTAATGAGTGCAAAGATGAAATGAAAAGTTCGACATCAAAGGTAATGTAATTAAGGGAGCTAATGAGGTGAGAACTTTGTCATATGAGAAGCAAAGGCTTGGGCGGAGTCTTTGAAACTGGAACCCTCCAGTAATTGAATGCCGCACCGCTGATTACTGAAGCAGATTGCTTTCGTCTCTGTTGGTTGTTTGTTCTTGGAGCCGAGCTCCTGCATGACTGTGGCGGTCGGTCGTGTGTGTCATTGTTCTTTTTTTTTCTCTAACTGAAACTTGAAATCGGTTCTTTTTGATATGCTACTTTTCTTCAGATAGAGCCACAGATTAATGTTCCGTTTATTTAAACGCGTTTTTGTTTCTCGAAGAACCTCATTTCTCTGTGGATATTAAAATATAATATGGGTCGTCGTGTCTTTTGGAAGAAATGTCATTCCCATGCTTTTTCCACTACCTGAAACCTGAAATCTTTTTGATATGATACTTTTCCTCAAACAGGACCACAGATTAATGTTCCGTTTATTTAAACGCGTTTTTGTTTCTCGAAGAACCTCATTTCTCTGTGGATATTAAAAATATTAATATGGGTCGTCGTTTTTGGGAAATATCATTCCCAACTACCTGAAACCTGAAATCTTTTTGATATGATACTTTTCCTCAAACAGGACCACAGATTAATGTTCTGTTTATTTAAAGGCGTTTTTGTTTTTCGAAGAACCTCATTTCTCTGTGGATATTAAAATATAATATAACATGGGTCGTCGTGTCTTTTGGGGTGAAATGTCATTCCCATGCTTTTTCACTACCTGAAACTTAAATTCAGTTCCTTCCTTATCGATACTTTTCTCTAGACAGAATTTTTCGAAGAACTTCGTTTCTCTGTGAACATTAGCATAATACGATTTCTTTGTATTTAATTATCTTAGCACGATTTACTTGCGTTAATTATCACGGTAAGGGGACAGTGAACAGATCAGTGAATTTGTTTTGAAATGTGACCACGAAACAGGTATTCAGCGATGTACATTAAAGGGACATCGAGAAACTCCCTCCTCGAGCAATGCAAAGGAAGGAAACTTGGAGAAAAAGAAGCGTCGCCTTTTTCATCATCAGAGGATTATGGCAATTTTATTTTTCCCTCCGTCTCTTTGGGTGCATCATTAGCGGTCCCTGAAGCTATGTGGACAGAGTGACGTTAGAGTGAAAAAACGGGATATTCTGGAGGAAAAAGGGACTGACTGAAGTAAGAAATAGAGGCAGAAAGGTCTGTAGGAATAATGTAGTATTCGGGAGTTGAAGTACAAGTTAATCTGAGGATAAAAATTATAAATGAGATACAGTGTGTATTCAGAAGGCTGGTTATTTGGGTCAGCCGGTTATTTCTGTAGTTTCAAGTTTGTAGTCGAATAGGTGCATCCAGCAAAGAATTCGACAGTATAAATGAAACGCTAGCAACAAGTTTGAATGCTGTTGAAGTTAAAAATCGATTACGATGCTTGGAGATGCAACTGCACCTGAAAATTACGAAACAACTTGTGAGGACAAATGAAATATATGTATTGAGCTAATCAAACTCGTTATAATTTTAGACATCTCAGATTTTATTGGAAAAATGTTGCTTTTTCACGTTAATTTTTCATGTTTTTTTTGACATCTACAAGTAACTTATATTATCAGTTTTTTTAAATTTTCCTTATTTTATTACATATGTCTTCAGATAATAAATAAGTTTAAATTACGTAATGGAAATGACAGACATTTTGCTCAAAGTACCTTACGCTCGCTACGACGCTGTTCCCATATTCTGCAAGAAATCTTTGTCTTCTATTCCTTTTCTTTTTCATTGTCGAAGAATGTCGTGTTTCGATATATGAACATCTCTAGTGATGAGTGAAATTTCCATTTCAAGCTGAAACGCAAACTATTCAGCTCTTTAGAACATTAGCTCCGTCCTTTCCAAGCATTGTCTAGAAATACAGGACCTCTGCATTTATTTAGCTGACATTTAGTAACTTTTCAAAGGCTGTTGTTACCCGATGATTTGTCATCATTCACAGCCACATTCAAGACGGCCCAAGAAGCACATTTTAATGGACAGACTCGTTTCCTATTTTCGCGGACCAGACGCACTGTACGTACGACTTGAGGCCTGCAGTGTGATGCGGGGATATTTCAGCGTAAATTTATGGAGGGAAGTTATTGCAACGTTGCTCCAGAAGCAGACTTCGAAAACAAAGATGTGCATTAAAACACCATCTTCATCGCGCTCTCTTTCCCCCCCCCCCAACTCCCACCCCTCTATACCACCTCCTCTCTAAAGCACTTACCACCCTTCCCCTCATCCCTTGCTGCTCACCTCAATGTTCTTCAGCGAACAGTTTACATATATATATATATATATATATATATATATATATATATATATATATATATATATATATATATATATATATATATATTTATATATATATAATTTCAGTGTCTTGTCTATTTTTATTTCTATTTGCCTGACGTTTTTGCCACACATTAAATTTTCCCCAAGTTCAGATCCTTTTATTCTATTTTTCACGCATACTGTACTTACTTTCTACCGGAGGCAGATGGTTCGAATGATTCTGAATTCGTTGTTGAACCATCGCTTAAGATCTTAATATTATCTTCGTTCATGAGATAGTTTTGCTTCGCAGTCTTGGAAAATCGATACTGTCATTATTGAGCGTATGTTTCCTCTTCTTTCGATTTTGCGTTTGCCAGTGGACTTTTAGTCATCCTTCCTTAAAAAAAAACACTAAAATACCATTAAAAGATATATACAAAAAGTGAAAAGAGAAATAAAACCCATTGACTCTTCGCCATCCTATTTTATGTACCCTTCATAATTATTGACGAGTTCCTCTTGTGCATATTTAATTCTTTTTGTACCTTTGATCTCTTTCTTATTTCAAGACGCCAGCAGACATTTTGGAGGGGTTCAAGCATTCATGGATGTGAAGTAGAATATCATGTCTCACGTCAATGTCGAGTTTGAGATGTGTCAAGAAATTAGAATTGCATTGGACTAGGCCTCTTAAATTCATTCGCTAGAATTTATTTTTTATATGTAACAGGTGCTGAGAGTGCTGGAGAGAGAGAGAGAGAGAGAGAGAGAGAGAGAGAGAAGGGGCTTATTTTAAAATATCTCACGTTCCATTTACAATACATTCACAAGAATTTCCTTGGCCGTTTAGGTTTCAATATTTAGATACGAGACATTCGATTTTTATTTGAAAATTAAAAACAGCAGGGGTCAAGGCTCTCATTAAGGAACAGGTTCCCATCGACAAGACTTATATAGTGTTTTACTTATGTTGTCTCGCGCTTTAAGTATGCTTAAAGGTTGTGCTAGAAATTCGTTGCAGAGAGTTCAAGAGCTTTGCATTGACAAGCCTGGAAATAATAAACAAGGGGTTTCCGTGTACTATCCAGTTTTTTTTTTATTTAGAGAGCTTAACGGCGGTATATATTTCTGGGTTTCATGGTGCATTGTTGAAATGCAACCGAGCATACAGCTAAAAAAAAAAAAAAAATAGAAACAAAAAAGTTGAAGGAAAAACAATGAAATATTCGCGGTTAAAATAAAACCCTCGGAGAGAAGCGTAGGAAGAAAGAAAGAAATGTAAATATTACAGTGGTATAGAATATATATATATATATATATATATATATATATATATATATATATATATATATATATATATATATATATATATATATATATATATATACTGGTCTCAGTCATGAAGTTGAGAACTAAATTGATATTCAGAGAGATCTACCAGTTTCTTTGGAAGTCAGTTTTTTCTTTGGTGGCGATCAAAATTCCAAGATCTCGCATAGATCCTGGGTGTCTGGTGACCTCTGAAAGTTCTCTATCCTACGGTAACTATGCACATATTGGCAAAGAGAACACTCAGGGCAATGCCCTTGCCACACCAGTCACCTGCTGAAACAGTTCCTCTACGTATCGAGAGGAAAAGGGACTCTGTAGTGGATGTTGTTAGCATTTTCAGTAACTGTTCTAAGATCAGAGGAAGCTCTCTGCCAGATGTGTAATCGTTATTCAACACGATTTCGATGGCTTTCTGGACAAGGTTATTGGTGGATGAACTGTCCATGTCCAGATATGTGATCTTTCATCAGGTTTGATGGTTTTCGATGATCTCCGAAAAAACATGCTCAGTACATAATAATGCTACACAAAAGGTACCAACGTAAAGTCCAGACCAGGGCTCATCACATGTGGGCTGCCTCAAGGCGAGGGCCCATGTTTGCACAAGTTTGGCTTAATCCAAACACAACACCAAACTGAATTAAAATTCGTAATACTATCATGGTTATGAAGTAAGGGTACCTAAAACTGTGAAGTTCACAATCTAACGCACTAATGGAAGGCATATTCATAGATGTTTCGCTAGAGCTTATTTTCACTTGTGTTTTCTGATACTGTTGAATTTGACTAACTGTTACGAATATCTGCATTACCTGTGACTGAACTCGTGGAAATAACACAATTGTATTTAATATGGTTATTGTTAATATAACACTAAAGCCCATACACTTATACAGGTGTGCTGTATGTGAGCAGTATGATCCACATACACACACACACACACACTCATACGCACATATTGCTTCTAGGCTTCTAGAATCTTCTGGCCAAGTTTGAAAGATTGCCTCATTTTTACTAGCTCTAGTTGGACAATAGATTTTAACCTTATAGTATATAAACACATGCCGATAATGGAAACACCTTTCCAGAGCAATTTAAAACGTTATTATAAACTCCCTCCTCCAAAGAATATTTATTGAAATAATTACCTCTGAGAGGCGGAGGGAAATCGATGGGAGTTTGTTTCGTCAGTAAATCTATCTTGAATTTGTTCAAGCGTTGCATTACGCTTATTCACTTCATAACGATAACAGATTAATCCAAAAAAGGAAAGATAACGTTTGGTAACTGAACATCAGCTCGCTCAGATCTATAAGGGAAAACGATACGGACCACAGATCCTCGAGGTTTTGATGATATTGTTAGACTCCTGAGGAACATCGAATGAAGAACAGATTTACTGAACGGAGGAGGAGACGATAGATACGGAGATGTTTTTTTGCACAGAGAAACATGAGAGGCTCTGCGCTTATATATTGATAATTAAAGATATAAATATCCCAGCATCAGGCTTTGTCTAAGGTAGGATTCTGCGTGCGCGCTCTCTCTCTCTCTCTCTCTCTCTCTCTCTCTCTCTCTCTCTCTCTCTCTCTCTGGAGGAAAGGGATTGGGGCTGGCTTTTTTTTGCCCTTGGAATTTTATTTCCTCGGCAACTTTCATCTTCATTAATTCACTGAACGTGAGTCTATCGCTGTTAAATTTTACTTCCTGGTGCTGATGAAATGTTGTCGCCGTTTTTCGAAGCATTCGTCGCAGAAATCACCATTATTGTCAACACATTAACACACTTCTAATAAAAGTGAAATGCGCGTGAGACGACAGACGGAGGTAGTGAGATGTTTCACCTGTTCATTTTCCACTTTGCTTTTAATGGAATACGTCTTTATATCATAGATTTAAAAGAAGATAATTTTCTTTTTTTAATATCGTAAGATCAACATCTGAACATGAAAACTGTAATGCTTACTAAACGACAGTGGATTATCAGTGATTGAATAGGGCTCTTAAGCTCATGGATATTTATAATTTAACTAAAAAGATAAAGTAATATTAAATCGTTTCTATCACCATCACTTCCAACGCCGTTCTACATACAAGGTTTGCGAAATTCCACCATTCGACTTAACTGTGCTTTCACTTCCACAAACCTTCAGATATCTCCAGACTCTTGTCTCACAGTTCTCATCCAAGTATGCTCTAGGTTTTCCAGTGCCTTTTGGGTCCTCAGAGGCCCCAAATCGACATTATCAAGGACAGTTCTCCCTGACGTTATGCGCAGGACACTTCCGATCCATATCGGTCTCCCCTCGTCATTATCATGTCTCCACACGGAAGAGCATCGGTTAATTTCCCTTATGATGGTATCAGCTCTTCCTTCATCATCCAGTCTGATATTCGTCATAAAACACGACAAAATCCTGTCGATGTGATTTCAGTGCCATGACGTGATTCGTGTCCGCAAAGCAGTGTAGTGATCGCGCCAGACTACAGCTTGATCTTGCTTTCGGATACAATTTGTTTTATTTCAAAATATAAATTTAGGTTTAGGTCATTTTAAGGTAACTACAGGCTCTTCAATATCGGCTTCGTATTATATCCAAAAAAAGCGCGAGGAATTAGCGAAGTTAAGAGGGCATTGTGGCTATATTAAATATGTGTCTGGTAAAAGTGACCAGTAGATTCTGCATATATATATATATATATATATATATATATATATATATATATATATATATATATATATATATATATATATATATACATATATATATATTTATATATATTTAAATTTGTATGCATGTTGTGTATATTTAATTTGATGTACATATATATATATATATATATATATATATATATATATGTATGTATATATATTTTTTTACTGATGTATTGACATAGTCCCTAAAGTATCACTTATTACATTTTCATTCCCAATGCTTCAATACTCCAGTTTTCCCTGTAATTTACTCCTGTCCCAAGTAATATTTTCAGATAAAGGCGGTTATCCGATGTTCGGATATAGCTTTTGTCAGCAGGAATCGGTAGTGATCCAGGATTAATTTTACCATTACGACGCCACAAAATATTACAAGATTCGTGTTATTTGACCTTTAGAAATATTCTATATCTAGGACGTGCATTTAAAGCAAAAATTGCTGCTGTTAATTCCATTATATGAACCGTGCATATGACATAACAGCACCGAGCCTTCAACATGATAATCGTGACACCAGTATATTTATTTCACAGCTGTCTTCCGATCAGTGAGGTTCAGCAGAGTGGTTTTGTTGGTGGTAATGTTCGCGGTTAGTATTACCGTCTCACTGTCAGTCAAGTTATTCAGTATTGGGTCTGTCAGCGCTTGGACGCCTGACTTCCAATGAATGGCAAACATGCAAGCTCCGGTGGCCATCGGTCGTGCCTTGGGCACGAGACCAATAACCGCGTCGCAGAAACCAGTGCTTGATCTGACGCAAGCAGCCAGAAGCCAGTAGTGAGAGTGAGTTCTGCATTCCAAGAATAATGAAAATATTCTCCAAGCAGAAAAAAAATTTCTAGAAGGTGTCGTTTCAATAATGGCAGAGTGAAGTATGTTAAGAAATTTGAGAGAAAAAAAAGATAGTGAGAGTGAGTTCTATATTCCAAGGATGATGAAAATATTCTCTGAGCAGACAAAAAATTTTCTGGAATGTCCGTAAGCCGGATACCATTTCTATCGTTTCAAGAATGGCAGAGTGAAGTATGTTCAGAAATTTGAGAGGAAAAAAAGATGCTCTATTTTCAGGATTCTCGGAGGGATAGGGAGGTGGTGACGGGGGGACGAGGGAGTTAAGGGCGTCAGGGGTGAAAATAGTTTTTCTCATTACGTATTCAAGTCTGACTTCATCGAGTAAGCGGAACTTCCAGCAGTTTACCCCTATTTTGTCTTAGCCCATTTTATAAAGGTTATTTTACTAGATACCCTTTGCCATCAACTCCCAAAAAAAATCACCCCCTCCCCGCCTTTAATGATCTTTTATAGGCGCCCCGATAAAATTGAGGGTCTAATTTTACTGTGTCGACATTGCAATTAAACCCGGACTTGAATATACAATGGCGGCCATCGGGGCTCGTCCCTCTCCCCCGTTTCTCGACTGGCTCTGCTCTTCGGCTCTCTCTTTATTTACGGCTTCGATAAATTGCTCCGTCTATTGCCTGCGATTGTTGGGTTTGCCTTTGGAAGCGCTTGTTGGTGCTTCGCTGCTCGGAGGCTGAGGTCATCGCTGGAAGATGGTCGCTTTGTTCTTACGAGCCTCTTTTAGGAAAAGATTAAAACAAATTTCATAATTTTTCTCCTTGTTTTCAAATTTTAGTATTTGTTAACGGTAGAGTAAAATTGAGTTATGATTAATTCTAGTTTTTTTTAAGCTTGCAAGATTCTATGCAACTAAAAAATTAATTGATGGAGGCTTAAGACTCCTCTCTGATGTGGGTGACTCAGTGTGGCTTTCCATTTAATTTTTTATGTAATTCTATTTTCATATTATAATTATATTCATTTATATGCAGTAGATCAAGGTGCTTTAACCTAAATAGTTTTGACTGGATAGTCCTGAATGCTTGCTCATTTGATAAAATGCCCAGAAAGTTTTATTTATTTATTTTTTTTCAAATTTGGCGCGGTACAAAATACAGCAGTGTCTCTGAATGAGAGTTTATCAGTTTAAGATATAATATTTCTCGTTATGGATACCTTTCGTGAACATAGCTTGTTCTGCGCATGGGTAAAACAAGTTTCCTACTCTCTCTCTCTCTCTCTCTCTCTCTCTCTCTCTCTCTCTCTCTCTCTCTCTCTCAAACAAAGTAGGATTTTTTCTGTTTCTTTGTGTGTCTGAAATCGCTTGCAAATTTCCAATAGATTTAATCTCAGTCTTATCATTTTTTGTTTATTTTTATGGTTCCCACGCACTGACCTTTGTAAACGGTAAATTCCGGGCAAAAAGGGCAGAGAAGCTGAATATTTTCTCCTAATAAACTCCATAAAACGTAAGTTTGAAGTCACATCGATACTCCTGCTGCGCTTCCACCCTTCGCCTCTTAAGTTATCACTAATGGATTCCTTGATAACGTCCTTAATGCAATTCATTTTATGCGTCCAATAACGCTGTTCACTTTCATATATTGATGCCCCTACTCATGTTTCATTAACGAGGACCGATGATATTACCATATCACTAGATTTTCCGTTTAAGTACATTTCACTCTGATTTCGTTTTCCCCGTAACGAACTATTTATTATTTTTTTTTTTCATTACGAAACTGATAATTTTCGTATCATTTGGTCTGGGGACTCGTACCATGTTAGCTTTACCTGAATTGTGCTACTTCGCTTTATTTAGTTACTGATGTTATTCAGAGGTTTCGTATTAGATTCATTTACGAATTAGCTTTCTCATGTAACGGTCCCATGTTGAATTATAATGACTTGTTTATTTGATTTGTTCGTAGAACTGAGGTAAGATCAGTAAGTTTGGTTTGCATCTGAAGAAATCATGACAAGTGTTAAAGTTAAACAACTCGGCAAAGGTGGCATTATTTGGATGCACAGTTTTTCGTTTCTTTGTGGGAACTTTTGTCATCCCGATTGGATTACAGTTCGGTGAATCTTGTAAAAATTGGCTTAGCATTTTAATTACACGAAGGAATGAATCGGCATTAATGTTGATTATCATGATACCTCTTTATCTTTGCATTTTCCTTTGAGCATCTGACCGGCTGTTCTTGTAAGGCCAGTAACAAATCTAAGGTGACGAATAGGAACTGCAGGTTGGTCCCAGAGTTGCTTGCCAATTACCGTATCTTTGCGTAGGATTACGCTTATTTTTTTTTAAATGTACCTTTTGAGATTTCACCTTCTTTTGGCCACGGATAGGAAACAAAAGTATGAGGTTGTTTGAGGAAACAATTAGAGAGAGAGAGAGAGAGAAAGAACTTATCTATGTGTAATCACTTAACGTTCCCATCAATAATGATGATTATAATGATAACAATGACGGGACGACTAAAATATTGCAAGACTCGTTAGTTAGATCTCATTTTTCCAGTGTTTTTACGCTAAACTCTTTTTCTTGGCTATTTTATCACTTTACTGACTAACCAACGTCACTGGTCCATCGTATAATGTCACTTGATAAGAAGATCATGGTTTCATTTTAAATTTTCTTTTTGTCATCGAATTCTGTTTGGGATGCTGCCGGGTCCCCGTTACTTTTTTGGCGGATATTTTTATCTATTATAATTTGTTTTGCCAGCGTGTGATATAATGTGATTTGATGGATAGATCTTGGTGATAAAGAAGTCTTCCTTTGTTCTTGTTCGTCATCCTTTTAAGCAGGCCGTAACTGAATCTGATGGCGATTGATATTGGGCATTTTTTCCTCGTACATTCTTCGTTTCAGTTTTTGGCTAATTAATTCATTTAGAGAAGCTAACTTTAATTTTTCTCCTTTTTTTAGAATGGGAAAAAGTGGCCGAGAGGGAGTTTGCATATTATTAAATTATTTCATCTTTAC
Organism: Macrobrachium rosenbergii; assembly: GCF_040412425.1. Classification (NCBI taxonomy): domain Eukaryota; kingdom Metazoa; phylum Arthropoda; class Malacostraca; order Decapoda; family Palaemonidae; genus Macrobrachium; species Macrobrachium rosenbergii. The sequence continues at coordinate 1,016,007 of NC_089790.1, read as the reverse complement.
ATTTCACTCTAAATATAACCTGAATATGAATGTACATGTAACGTGCATTTCAAGTTCATGATCATTTAATACTCATGTTATAGGAATGTATATTCACTTAGTAATTACTTCTAACATATATTCTGTTGCAATCCCTTCGCTGTTGCATGATTTGGAGTCATTAAGGGGAGTAAGGAGAGAGAGGTCATTGCTTAATAATTGTCCGCGTGTAACGCTAATACACCCTTCAAATGCCTTTTTTTTTCATATTCCTTTTATCTCAGTCGTGGGAATATCATCACGATTCTCCGGCAAACGCTGGGGAATCGTTTGAAGCACTGGCAAAACTACCAGTGAGGCATTGACTTGTATCGAACCTGTTTGTGATTAGTGCGCGATAAGTTAGCGATGTGTGTTTATGGCGTGTCTTACTGCAGTGTGGATGCACCCTTAGGAGGCCGATAGCGAAGCCTTGCCTCGGGCTGGACGACGGCACCTTCCTGCCCGAACGATGTTGCAAATCGTCCCGACCTGGGCACTTTCATTGTGAATATAACAGCGCATAGGTTATACTGATGTTATGCACAGGAAAGGACATGAATACACATTGTGTTTTATGTAAGCAAAAATTATTATTATTATTATTATTATTATTATTATTATTATTATTATTATTATTATTATTATTATTATTATTATTATTATTATGCGAACTCTCAATAACATTCGTCCATTGATCTGTAAATCAGAATCTGGTGAAAGGAACGTTTTCAGGTTGACTAAGATAAGATCTGCAAGAAATCATGATTATATTTTTTAAAAATGTTTCTCTTCAGTTTTGTCTGTGCTCGGATTACGAAACAAACCCGGAAATCTGGGTAGAAGAAGAGAAAGCTCTCCCTTGACTAAGCAAGCTCCCTTGCGAGTTCATTCTATTTCATTTCTTTTCCTCCTTTGATCAGTCATGTTTCCAGTAGCACAACCAATCTCTCCCACTTGTTAATTCCATAGTTTTCCCCTTTTGAACAGAAAGGTATATATATACCCTGGGACACTGCTTCCTCTTTCACTCGATGCTGGAGATTCTTACCTAGAATTTCTCTTCTCAGCCTGCCTGTGAAAATCATCATTGGTCCCGAACAGTTTTTCTGAAGGTTAGTGAGTTACAGAAGTCCACATCTTCCTCATTCCTGATATTGGATGCGTACACCGAAGGTGAATTTATATCTTCGCTCCTTCTCATATACTAGATGCGGGTCGAGAAAGCAACAAGTAACACGGTTTATACAGATTATATCGTAAACGCGGCGAGGTGGAATCTGAAAAGATGTATGGGCTGAATAGGGGCCAGTCCTTTTCCTTAGCAGCGTAGCCAGTTCTTTTTTAAAGGATCTTCTCGCCTTTCCCCCCCCCCCCCCGGGTTGTATGTTGTTCTGTACTTCGGTTATTATGTCCAACCTTCCTTATGAATAGAGGTGGATCAAAAGATTTCTTGTCTTGTCAACACTGTTATCTCACGTGTACCCTATGCTTGCACTTCTGGTGTAATGAGTGGTAGCTACCATACCCACACATAGGCACGCTGCCTCTCTCTCTCTCTCTCTCTCTCTCTCTCTCTCTCTCTCTCTCTCTCTCTCTCTCTCTCTCTCTCTCTCTCTGCCTATATATGTATGTGTGTGTATTGAGTTTTGTCACATACACCGTAACATCTTTTATATTTTATAAATATTAGGCCACAAAACTTGGGTATAAGCTATTCCCGAGGTATACAGGTAGTGAACTTGATATTAAACCATGTTTGTTGCTTAACATTTGGAAATATAAAAATATCACGGTGTATATAGCAAAATTAATTGTTAGCCTCGTATTACAAACTTGTCAATCGTCTGTCATGGTGGAGGTGGGTTGATATTGATTTTAAGTACAAAACCTGAATTCTACTGTCAGATTTATGGCAGAATCGTTATCAGCTTATACCTCTCTTGAGGGCTCAGTGGTTAAAATCACTGAACATCTTTGGGTTCGAACCGATGCCTGATTAAGAAACAACGACGTACAGTGACTTTTTACCACTGAGCCATCAAGAGAGGTATCAGTTGATATCGATTAAAAATTATTATGCCATATTTATAGATACAGTATAAGTATATATATACATATGTATATATATAAATGATCAGCTGTTACGGTCACATTCAGCCCAAAGCCATTCGTTCATCAATGGGGAAACTCAAAAAAAAAAAATACAAGCTTTATAGCCAGGTCATACTCTCACCCGGAACCCTCGTCGACCGAATCTTAACATCTTTACCCCTCTTTAAATAATGCTACGCCTCTTCCAAGTCCCTTATCTATCTAGCACCTGTTTTACTCCATCAACACACCATCTTCACTCTCTCCTCTCCCCTAAAACCAGTGAATTACCCTCTGCTCTAATCTGTTCCAGCTTATTTTCTTTACACGGCCATTTTTGTAGTAGTTGGGGCGAGCTGAACAACCCCTCAGGTCCATTAAAGCTTCGTCTCATTGACTGGAGTACCTGGACTGGTGCTGCATTTGTGACTGCTGGGTCGTGTAGGGTTTCTCAGGAAGTGGTGTCTTTATTTTGTATCCTAGATATTTATAGTAATATTTCGTTGATGAATAATCTGAAATGCTTCTGTATAAGCAAGTTCATTAACAGATAATGACATTCGAATAGAACTATCGGCAAACGTCCCATTTGCATGTGCATTCACTCAACCTTGGACAGATGACTGGTCTTCGTTCTATAGGACCTCGAGGGGGTTGCAGAATTCTTAAATGCCATTTTTTCGCCACGCGACCCTCGTGTGCCATGCATTTTCCTAAGTGTAAATCATTGTCCTTCCCATTCCTTCAGAGCTTTTAGCCCGTTGCGCAGGCGCCTTGGTGACTTTCTTCCCGCTCGGCCCCGTTCCACTCTGTACCCCGTATATCTTCGGAGACGAAATCGGACTGGCGAGAAAACTATCTCTCACGGACATTGGCGCTCGGAATCTCAATTTATTAGGCAAGTTAATGGAAGTTGGTTAATTGTGTCCGCCTTAGAAGTCGTTAGGGGAGGAAGATTCAGACGGGCTCAACTTTCTTGCGTTTCTGTTCATTTGCTGTAACTGGTGGGACGGGGTCAGTCGACATTTTCGGGCTAAGTGAGCTTTCGTTGGCCCGTGGGCTTCTGAGGATAGACACTTGACAGCGTTAGGCTTTTAGGGAGGGTGGTTTTTAATAATACCAGACAGTATTATGACTCTTCTTTTTCGTCAGTTGTGAGTGAGGGAGGGAGGGTTATTTTGAGGTCTGATTTTTTAAGGTTAATGTATAGCTCTGATCTGTTTGGCTTCTCAATATTATTTTAATGAATAAGTACCTTATAGAAATTTCATTATATAATTTTAGTATTTATAACTGATTATTGCTTTTGACTGATTTATCCATTTGTTACAATAGATATTAGTACGACGTACAATAATTCCTCGAGTAGATTAGATTCTCTCCTGATCAAGAAGTTAAGCTTTATATTGTCCCCGAAATTATGGTAGGATATGCTTGTGACGACATAATGATTGCGATATGATTCAGCTGAATCAGTTTAGTAGAATTTGATAATGTTCGTTTCGTGATACGGCCTGTATACTATAACAGTCGTAAATCACCGTAAGTCTCACGACCATTCAGTTGAAACGGTTATATTTGATCCAGGATTTAATACCTACCAAGCAGCATTTAAGAGAAGAGAACTCAGCGAAAGATAATCAAGGCGAGAGAAGAAAAAGTGAGGGTTTGAGAATGACTTTATGATAAAAGTGAGTTAATTGGAAGAAAGACTTCCTCCAAGATATAAGGAATAGAATAAAAGTGAAGTCAAATAGGAACCCGCCTGAACTTTGGCGGAGGACGACAGTATTTTTCTGCCACGACTCTCGAATCTCAATTAAAGTGAGAAGGAAAGATGGCGGCCTCTGACACTGCTGTGTGCCATTTCGGTCTTTATTTTGATTAATGAACAGGGCTTCGCATTCCCGTCTGCGCTGGGGGTTCGTGGCTGTGCGTGGTGGGAGACAGGGATTGTCTCTCTCCTCTCTCTCTCTCTCTCTCTCTCTCTCTCTCTCTCTCTCTCTCTCTCTTTTACATTTTTCCCAATACTGGTTTCTAAAGTCTCTCTCTCTCTCTCTCTCTCTCTCTCTCTCTCTCTCTTTTTTACACACACGTTTACATTTTCCTAGTACTGTACTGGTTTCTAGTCTCTCTCTCTCTCTCTCTCTCTCTCTCTCTCTCTCTCTCTCTCTCTCTCTCTCTCTCTCTCTCAATCACGCACTTAAACGCATGCGCATTAACGCACACAGACCCAAAACAAGCGCAGACAAATACGCGTTTACGGCAAAATCTTCCACAGCGATATTCATGAAACCCATCACGGAAAATCTTCATTGATAAGTGACTGTCCTCCGCTAATACAAATAACACGACGTACCCGAGGATACGGCGATGCGTGTCTTTCTCGAGGTTCTTCCGCTCCATCGCCAGTATGTGCCCCAAACAAAGCGTCGCCTGAGTTGTTGGATGTTGAGCTGTCTTGCAAAATCTCAAGACTCTTTGTGGAACTTGAATTGGCAGAGATGGATATCAGTGTCCTTTTATTCCTTCTGCACTCCTTAATTCCATGCTTTGCATTTGTATCTGTTTTGAGCCTAATTACTTGTACTTTTTCTTATATTTTAAGAATTAGATAGAACACTACTGTTAAATATACCTCGCATTTATTTAAATATTGTGTATTCACACTTCCGTTTTGAATATACGTCTTTGTATGAAGGTACAGACCTTCGTAAAAATATGTGTTTTTGTCATCAAAGACAATCTAAAAATAGTAAATTATATATATATATATATATATATATATATATATATATATATATATATATATATAATATTTTTTTTTAATATCAGTTAAATCCTACCGAGGGTAAGCGACTTTCGCCGATTTCTTGAAAAATATACTGAGGCCCAAATCAGTGAACTAGGTAGCTTTGGTTAGTCAGTTGCTGTGGGTTGCCTATCGGCTAGCAACACCTTTCCAAAAATCACAAAAAAAACACACGTACAACACTTGAGCAATTTATAGCGAGTTGAGAGATGTTCCTGTCTAGGCTCAGAACCTTTCATAAAAACCGATCATTCGATAGTTTTCACTTAGCTGACTTTCCTGCCGTTAGGTTTCAGCAGTGCAGCGCGATTTTAAGCGATTTTCCTCCTTGCGTGAAATGCTCATACGATTCGTGGTTGGTAAAAGTTAGATGAAAAAAAATTACAGGAGAAATTGCTGAATGAACAACTGTCACCTGAATAAACCAGACTTTGTCTTCTTATGAGGAAGTAAGCTGAAATTCGATAACATTTTCACTTCATTCTTTGGTTGATCTTACCTGTAAAACAGAAAATAAAATAAATAAATAGAGCGACCACGGTAACAAAACCCACATGTCGGGTATAATTACCATAAGGGAAAAATTTTTGTTTTCTGAGAAGTTATGAAGCTATCTCTCTCTCTCTCTCTCTCTCTCTCTCTCTCTCTCTCTCTCTCTCTCTCTCTCTCTTTTACACACACACACACACACACACACACACGAAGAATGGCAACCATAAAATGAGTAACTTTATGTTCTTTTGTGATTGTTATCTTCAAAAGATTATTTTTAAAACATTGTGCTTATGTATAGCTGAAAATAAAACATTATTTTTTTTGTGCATTTTATAGGCAGAGCTAACCATCTACTGTTTGCTTCCTACATGTTAAAAAGATAACGGCGTTTGTCACTACGCAGAAAGCATGAACTCAGTCCGATGGCTTAAGATATCAACCTGAAAAACACTATTTTGTGATTTAGGTTCTGAAAGTGAGAATCAAAGTGGTGTTTGACAATAACTGCACATATCCTGAGCATATAGGTCCTGGCTTAAATACGGACATAAACAGAGAAATAGATCAGATTATTGTATAAACTGAAGCAGAAGAAAATATAGGTCAAGTTTAGGAACAAATGCCTCACGAGTAAAGATGGAAGTTCTACATTTGCTATAAGTACAGACGGATAAATATATAAATCGGGTAAGGCCGAATATTATATTTAAGCTTGCAAATAAGCACAGATACAGTGCAAATTAGGTTTAAAAGACGGTGTAATAACAGGCATTTTGTATGGACGCAGGTATCAGTTAAAATATAGATTCGAGATCGATTTCAACACACTCGAAAGTATAAGATCTTTTGCTGTAAACAGACTTTCATCGGTGAAGACATTAACATTTTGCGTCACATTCTTTCTCATTCATCTGAAGGCGTTTCGCTACGGATGCAAATGAGCTGGGATAGACAGAGCCTATAAAAAGTGTAGTTTGTTCGGCCGGAAAATTCATATTGTTTGTTTCCATTCGCTACGTTATCGGGGAAAAGCCCAAAAGTAAAGAGGTTCGATTCGTTAGATGAAAACTTTCTCACTGATTTCCATTCCATTCCCTCAGAAATGTTTAAAGATTGTTGTTTATATTCTCTGAAATGTTGATGGTTCGAAAAAGCAGCCTTTTCGGGATTTCGAATATGCACTGCTGTCATAATCGATGCTTGCTCGGGAATGTGAATCTGTATTAATTTCCGTTTGTCAGCGGTTTTAAAGAAATACTGAAAGTTTAGTGAAGATGTCAGCGACTCCAATTCGTAATTTCAGGTAAAAACGCATTTTAGATCCGGGAAGGAAAGAAGATTGGCGCCTGTCAAAGGGATTGTACAGCAAATATTTCTCTAAACACGTTTAGGATTCCGTGTGTCAAACAATTATAGCCTGAATTATGATAGATATATATATATATATGTATATATATAAAGATAAAATCCACGAAGGAAACGGAAACACTGGAAACACCTTCCGACGCTATGTGCTAAGGACATAGCGTCGAGGCCTTTCGACGCTATGTCGTTTACTCATTTATATATTCATCACGTTCCATATTTTCGTGTATATATACATATGTATATATACATATATGTATATATGTGTGTGTGTGTGTGTGTGTGTGTGTGTGTGTGTGTGTGTGTGTGTGTGTGTGTGTGTGTAAAGAAAAGAACAGCGCTCTTCAAAGTAGCAGCGCCGCATAAACTGCACAGAACTGCACTGTCCCCCTGAAATCCGTTTCGGAATAGCGCGGCCTTCATGAAACGCGCAATGAACAAAAGGGGAGTGAAGACCAGTGACATAAATTTGGCTCTAATTGCAGCTGTACTGAGAGAAGTGCAAGCAAATGAATTGCACGTGACTTAATACAAAGCGAAGCCCCAGGAATAAGCGCTTAAGTTCATAAAATTTGATGTTACGGTTAGGAGCAATTTAAATTATCTCTCTCTCTCTCTCTCTCTCTCTCTCTCTCTCTCTCTCTCTCTCTCTCTCTCTTATGTGGGCTGCTTCAAATGAAATAAACTGAAGCTGAATTTTTAGAGGATTTTAATTACAAAATGTTCTTTAGGTTGGCAAGATGGGAGGCTGATTGATAGACCACTTGCCTCTTTTAAAAAATCTGTTTAGAAAATTTTCCTAATCATGACTTGTACTAACCAAGCGATGTTGTCAGGTACCTAAGTAGAATCACATTAAGACAAGTGTTAAGGGTTTGTTTGCCTCAAGAGTTCCAAACAAACCTCAGTATTTGTAATAACAATAACTCGGTATTTGTTCCGTGGTTATAGATTATGACGTGATTGTGAAGGTGGAAAGTAAATTTTTATATAACGAAATTGCGAAGCTAGATAGATTCTCTTCGTGTATGATTTTACCTGGTTTATTCTCTGCTTTTTGATTCAGATATAATTGCCTTTTGTTTTGAATTTAAAATTAGTGTCATGCAGGAATGTGTGTGGGTTTTTCTTTCGTACAAAACTTGCCAGTTATTGAGTTTGCCAAACATGATTGTGCGTTGCAATATTATACAGGTATGACAGCGAAGCCCGCAAAATTATAACAGCATGAAGTCATTTGAAAATTTCTAATGCCTTCGAAAAGGAACTTTTCTGTTATAATATGTCAAAATAAGACCACAGTCTCTGCGTCAATATGATAATTTCACTATTACCAGTCTTTTAACCTACATGTTATCACAGCCTGGGAAAAAAAGTCTATATCCTTATTGATTTTGCCTTAGTGACCGAGGCTGATTGGGGTTATTATGCTTCTGTTGGTTTCTAAAAATGTGAATACGAATATTCGTAACCCTCCACATAGTAATACTTGAAATTTATATCACATGGGAAGATATAATATGGATATTAATGGGTAACCTTTTAGATACTAACACAATCTAGATACTAACACAATCTACAGTGCATACAGTGCTAAGGCAATTGATAATGAAGGCAGTGGGTATTGTTTGAAGACACCTTTTGCAAAATCAGTTATAGTCTTCCCCTTCCACGGCTTTCGGTAATTATTCAGTCACGTCTTACTAAAATACATTTATTCATGATCAGCATGTTCAGGGTATGGATTTCGGCATTAACGTTGCCTCGTGACAAAGTTAAATCATTTATCTCCACCGATTTGGTACCGACCTTGCTTTATTTTACAGGCGAAAACAGATTGAAAATTGATATGGTATACAACGATAAGAAAGTTCTGTCGCAGTGAAGCAGGGTTTTGTTGATCAGTATGCCACCAGTATGCTGTCTATCTACCTGTCTCTCTATCTATTAGATCACTTCCTTTTTGTAATAGGAAATCCTTTCCACCCTCATCCTCCACGTAAGGTTGCTTTCATTAAACCCCTAACGGGCTGTGCGCTGCGTGTGGGCATAGATTAGCATCATTCATTTCAATGAGGGTGCTTTTCATTTAAGTGGGTATTTATCCCGATGGCCTTCCTTAAGCGTCTCTCTCTCTCTCTCTCTCTCTCTCTCTCTCTCTCTCCTGTGAACGCTCCGATCGCTCGTTTTCATTTAATACCGGTCTTTAACGGAACGGTTCCGGTGCAGAGACCTTTAGTCAGTTTTTGTTGCTTTCTCTCGAACAGAAATGATCGGGGAGTTTAGTTGTTGAGCTGACAATTTGATGCAAGCCCTTCAAAGAATCATGCTTCTCGTTTGGTCTTTAATTAAATTATTACGTAGACGATTTGACAAATACAAAGGAGATTACGTGCAAAGTTATGTTTTTCGTGTCCTGTTCAGTGATATATGTGGTTGTCAGAATACGTTGAAAATTTCAGGCAGCCTAATCGGCTGAAATTATTGGATGAGTTTCAGTAAAGCGCTTCATGGATTAGCTGTTCGGATGGTATACATAACCAAGTTTAGACCTTAGGTATCAATTTGAAATATTAATTTTGTTTCAGTCTCTGAATGCTTTCAACGCCTTTTAGAAGTCATTTTTGGGTTCAATGCTTATGCGATATTTTCCGGTTAAAAGCATGAATAAAGGTTAATAGTCTACCCATTCTTTACCATGATAAATAGGTAGAATATATTCAGGAGAAAATATCATCAGAGTGCAATCAAGATCATGATCTGTAGTATCTGAAATCAATTATGTTGCTGTGATTTGAGAGTATCAAGAGTTCTTTTTATTTATATTTTTCACGAGACTTCGTACCAGTAACGTATCGAATGTTACTGAATGCATGCTTCTTCGAGCAGATGAATGAGAGATTGAGTAAATAGATTCTTCTTTTTCTTTTTTTTTTTTTTTTTTTGGTCATTCAGCTACTGGTTCAGGTTCTTTCCTTTTTCTCGAAGAGTATTTACTGAGCTCAGGTCCAAAAAAAAAAAAAAAAAAAAAAAAAAAACTGCTTAGAAATTCAAGGGTGAAAACCACGCTTGAGACCAGGAAAGGTTTGGGATATACTCGAGCCACTTTTTCTTAAGTTACCCAAAAGAGCGAAAACGTTATCTCATTTTTTTTTCTTTTCCTTTTCATCCAATTTCGGCATTTGATTTTTATTTATTTGTAGTTTCTTATGTTCTCATCCATTTCTCTGATATATCATATTCTTTCAACTACCTGTTCCGTCTGTCTGTTTGTAAATCTGTTTGAATTTATATTAGTTTTATATTACTCGAAACGTCAGAGTTTAATTGATTAATTCATTTCTTTGTTTGGAAATATTTTTCCATGAATATTTCTTGTTTTTTTTTATTCAGTCACCTTTTTATACATTCATCTTACAGCACTTATATTGATTTTGACATGTTTATTATTATGGGTTCAGTATTGTAGACATGTTTATTATTATGGGTTCAAATAAATATTTGGTCTCTCAATATTTTACTTCAATAAATAAATATATAAATAAATAAACAAATAAATAAATATATATATATATATATATATATATATATATATATATATATAAATATATATATATATATATATATATGTGTGTGTGTGTGTGTATATACATAAATGTTTATATATATATATATATATATATATATATATATATATATATATATATATATATACACATACTGCATGCACGCATACATACACACTTACATAACATATCACGGTATATAAGGAGAAAGGTGGTGGAGCAGTGACCAGTATTGAGTGTCCTCTGGCCGACCATCCCAGCTTTCTTTATGAGCTCTCACATCCAACGTTATTAAATTCTGCCTCCCGATTTATGCAGGAATGCTCGCTGGGCCAGTTCACAGTCAGCGGGCTTGAGAGAGAGAAAGCTCCGATTAGAGAGAGAGAGAGAGAGAGAGAGAGAGACAGAGGAAGAAGAGTGTAGCGTAAGGAACGAGAAAGTGGGAGTACTTGCAGAAGAATTGGGTTAAGAAAAAGGAAGAACGAAACGACGAATGGAGCAGAGGAAACGCAAGGAATAGGATTGACGTAGGGTCATCAAACAGAACGATTATTAGGTAATACGGGAGGAATACAAAGAAAGAGAATCTTGAGGAGAAAGAAAGAAACGGGGAAAGAGAGAGAGAGAGAGAGAAAGTGTGAGAAGGAAGAACGAGTCAGAAATAGATGCAGCGTCAAGAGGGACAGAAAACAATTAAAGCAACGAAATAAATATAGCTTTTAGAGCGAGGAAGAACAAGAGGGGGAATAAAAGAAAATAATAGAAAGCAATAGACTTTTAGTGACGTGATGTATGTATGTGCCAAGTGTTAATGGGGTGTTTCACGGGGTGGGATGGGGCAAGAGGTGTGAGTGAGGTTGGTCATGGAGCAATGGAGAGAAAGAGACAGAATGAACTTTGCCGGAGAGAGAGAGAGAGAGAGAGAGAGAGAGAGAGAGAGAGAGAGAGAGAGAGAGAGAGACATATTTCGAGGTGGACGAGGCAAGAGTGTGAAAGGAGCCAACAGACCCTTGGATATTACGAGGAGATGCTATTTGGGAAACTGGGAAGAGAGAGAAAATGGAGAATATGGACTACCAACACATTCGCGACAGGGCTCAGGCGACGGGAATGGTGGGGAAGGTTTGCTCTCTGCCGTGGGAACTCGGAGGAACATTCCAAGTATAAGGAATGGCGCGTAAGAACGGGAGCAAAGATTATAAAGGAAATGTCATTCTCAGCTAAAGTGTATTATATCAACCCCTACGCTTCTCTTTCGGCTCTACGCACTCGCGACATGGCTCCTGTTTTTCATTCTGGGAAGATTTACGAACTGAACCAACAATGGGTGAGTGGCGTTTCACGAGGTGGTTTTTATCCGAGATGAAGCTGTTTCCCCAAAAATAAGGAAAACCTCACTGCCACATTCACACTTAAACTGCTGAATCCTGGATGAACCGCCAGTGCAAAAAAACTACCGTATTGCTAGCCACGTCATGTTCTTGCACAGAAATCTTACCTGTAACGTGTGGTACACCCAAACACACTTTGCTATTCACCTCTATTTTAAACACTCTCTCTTCTATCCTGAGTGTTGATGCCTTACTTTCAAGTACATCCTCCATTCTAAATTTTCTCTCCTCTTCCTCACAGTCAGGTGGCATTCAGCTCTGCCTCCCTTCTGATATCTAAAATTATTAACATACTTACTTCTCAGAGAGCATTTTTCTTTTACATTTCTTGGGTTTGAGACCTATTTGCTCACTACTCAGGCTTTCTTCATTTATCTCCTTGTAAAGCAGCTTTTCCTTACTGAAAAATTTGTTTATCTTCTCTCCCATTTTTTTTATTATTTGCCTTCTTTTTCTCTTTCATATTATTTTCACCATGTACTTCTGTTCACTGTAATCTCTGTCTTGCAATTACACCGCAGATAAACTCCTTTTTTCCTTCACTAAACTTTTCATTCCCTCATCACACAGTTCACTGCTTGTCAAATCTCTTTCCACCTCTCTTGAGCCACAAATACTTCCTGCGGGGAAAGCAACATCCTCAAATTTTAAACTTTTCATATATTCCATCAATTTTTATCTCGACAGTAGCACATTTTTCATCCATTCTCTCCTTATGCCCTTTCCTTACTTCCTCTTTATCAAACTCACTCAGACCCCTTAATTACTCTTACATCTAGATTTGCAGCCCATTCTCTCCCACTTGGAAGTTTGCTTCAACCGAATAATGATGAAATGTACCTCCAGCCACTCGTTTTCTCAATATTATATCCATCAGCTTGCATTTCCATCTACTTTGGACTAATTCGTAATCTGACAATCTCTTTTCTTCGTCTTCCTTACGTCTTGTTTAGGAAAAAGTTTGTGTGTCCTTAAAAGCAAACATTTGGAACAATGATGCTTCTGGAGTTCTATTGCTGTATTGCAGTTTTACTTACAAAGGGTCTATTTCTCGTACATAGAGTTTTAGAAATGCATTTGCACCCATGTTCGCTGATAGCCCATAAACGCAAGAAGGAATAGATTCGAAGAGCATTTTCGCAGCAGCCGACCGCGAGAGAGAGAGAGAGAGACCGCTGGACGAACGCAGCCGTATTAATATTTTAACATATTCCTCGGCGAACGCGATTGAACAAGCCCAGCTTAGTGAGGCTCGGGAGATAAACAGCAGTGTATTTGAATATTATTCGCATTAAAGTCGTCTTTCCAGCAGAGCGGTTGAAATTGAAAAGTGAATATCCTTGCAATGTACTGACGCCGCAGTAATTGTGAGGAACTTTATTATTATTTTTCCCATTTGCATAAGGGGTCCTACATTTTTTTTTTTGGAAGAGTTCCACGGAGTGCACGTCATTACCAAGGAGGGACGAGATGGCCACGTCTTCATCTCTGTACTGTGACCTGATTAAAATGGAAGAGGAAATGATAGGCCATTCGCCAAGAGGAAATGCGGAATCAGGGAACAGTGGGAGAGGGGTCATGCGGCGCATTTTCCTTTATATGGTAAGTAAATTAATGTTGAGAGGGGGAGAATGGATTTGGCTGAAATGGAGAATAGTGACTGCGAAGGGTATAGTAATTCTTGATGAGCAAATGCTGTAATGATATGCATGAGAAGGTAATGCAATGCTGAAAGGAACAAGGAAGGGAGACTCTCCTTCCTGTGTGTGTGGTTTATGCATACATACCTACACACATGCACACACACGCACACACACACATATATATATATATATATATATATATATATATATATATATATATATATATATATATATATATATATATATATATATATATATATATATATATATATATATATATATATATATATATATATATATATATATATATATATATATATATATTTATTCCATATATATATATATATATATGTGTCATATGTGTGTATTTATTCACACTGAACTTCCAGTGAGTGTACGCAAGATGCAGATTTATGTATCTGTGAGTCGATATACAGTGTATATATGTGTGTATATATATATATACACACACAAATTTACTATACATTGTATGTGTACAGATGAACAGATTTATCCATTCATTTAGTCATATTTTGTCAATGTATATGAAAATATAAATATATATTAAATTGAACTTTACGACCTTCGGAATCTCAGCATATATAGTTGTTTAACTACATAGAGATATATATATATATATATATATATATATATATATATATATATATATATATATATATATATATATATATATATATATATATATATATATATATATATATATATGTTCATTCAGGGCTTTCAAAATTACACAAGTTTAATTATTTACATGTCAGACCCTCGGTCGTGTCCGCTGAATGAACACTTTGGTTTCGGAATGGCTCTCCAAAATTTCATATTTCGACATGGGGGCCGGCAAAATTAAGTTATTTTTGCATAGTTGTCAGGGAAAAATTAGTGTTTGAATAGATGGGCAGTTTTATGGGAAGAGGATATACAAATGTAATATATATATATATATATATATATATATATATATATATATATATATATATATATATATATACACACATATATATATATACATATACATATATACACAAGCAGATAAAAAGGCCACACCTACATATGCTTTGTATACAATACTCTCGAAACATATCATCTGTCCATATTTTACCAGTGAACAGGGGCACAGAAGGAATTGCTCGAAATATATAGTTGCAACGTTCAAATAGTGGTTTATGGGCCTTTTTATCTTTATATCTATACGTATATGTATATTGGAAAAATTAGTGATTGAATAGACAGGTATCTTATGGGAAGAGTTATGTGTGTGTATATATATATATATATATATATATATATATATATATATATATATATATATATATATATATATATATATATATATATATATATATATATATATATATATATATATATATATATAAGAATATATATGTATATAAGTACACTTAGCTCATGACCCCTTTAACCAAGGTTGCAACCAGCAAAGTCTCACTACCAGGTACCTTCTCCATAAGAGACACAGTGGTTTTTTTTTCTTTTTTAATATATCTTGATTGACTGCCTGCCATTTTGCTTGGTAGACTCGGCCAACGACAGTATATATAAAAATATATAAAATGTTTGCTTGTATAAACGAAAAGACTCCGACACCTTCAAGTCTCTTCACCTTCGTGTCAAGATTCATCTCTAGACACGTCATTCTCCCAGGTGACGCCGAATCATTAGAGGATTCCGTAAACGAATGGGTATTTTTCGCATTACTCTCGAGATGGCTCGGAACCTCATCATTAGCGTCGACATTGCATCCTGACCATTGGCTTAATGTTGCTGGATCGTTAGCCTTTTTTTATTTTTTTACCCTTTTAACTTGACTCCAGGATCTTTAATGCTGCCAAAGACGCTCTTACTTATGAGGTAGCTCGTTTAGAATTCCAAGTATGGATCGTTACTCAATGAGTCCTGATGGTGCTTCTGTGTCTACTTAATATAAGTAGTCTTATGGGACTGCTCAAAGTCAGCGTATACGTACAGTATATTTCTTTGAATTATAACTCATATTTATTCTTTATATATATATATATATATATATATATATATATATATATATATATATATATATATATATATATATATATATACTTTGTAAAATGATCTCCAATCTTGATAGAAAAAATCCGTAAATGCAAATTTGTAGACAATAAGAAATTGCTTAAAACGGAGTGAGCATTTATCGAAACCTTGGTAAAAGAGAGTGTTGACATAATATAAAAAATTAACCTAAATAGAAAAGCCCTATTTTGGAATGAAGGCTGTACGGACCCTTGGCTACAAAATCCAGTCATATTTCTCCAGTAAGAAGGTGGAAAAACGCATCTTTAAAAGAAAAAAAATAAAAAGCTAAACATCGAAGCCAATGCGGACGAACTCACAGACAGTCAGACAGACTTTCATTCCTTTCCTCTCGCCAACATTCGTCGAACTTATGCACAGACACACACACACACACACACACACGCTCACTTTCTCCTCTTAAAATGGGCGGATATGAGAAATGTCATGGAGCGCAAGAAACACGTCAAACTTCTCGAGACACAAATGAGATGGATGCTGGCGAAGAAAAATCGATGAAAAGCAAAAAATAATAAAACGAATGAAAAGCATTGACATCCACGGGGTGACTGACGAATGGTAACAATAATAATATTTATTTCTGTTCTTTTATCATCATCTTCATTGGTATTAATATAATTAGAAGGGATCAAGAACTATATAGAGCGTGGCGTCCATTTTTTACCCCAATTTTCATGCACTCTGGGTCACTAGCGGATCCAGAAAAATTTCGTGTGGGTGGGGGCACCAATTTTCAAATCATACAGTACATACATACACACACATATATGCACATACTATATATATATATATATATATATATATATATATATATATATATATATATATATATATATATATATATATATATATATATATATATAAATATAATTTTTATTTTTTCCCCTTTTTATATTTCTCATGTATGTTATTATTATCTAAATCTTCAGTATTATTATTTTGTCATTATTTTTCATGGGGGAGGGGGCACGTGCCCAAGCCCCCCCCCCTCCACCGCCCCCCGGATCCGCTAGTGCTCAGAGTTGCAGCTGTTTGCCAAAATGGTTTTAAACATCTTTTGTAGTACTCGACCTCCATTTTTAACCACCTCGATTCCGTATTTTTTCAACTTTGTTTTTTTGACCGTCAACATTACAGAAAACTGAAATGAAATGTCTTGCTAACAAACCTCATATGCTCATTGAGTATACGAGTGGAACATAACCTCAGCCTATTATGAAATTGAAATGGTCAGGTGACTTGAACTACGATTACACCTGGCCAGTAACTGTATTTTCCGTATTTTCTCGTATTCACTTTCAGGTAGGTTATTTTATTCATTCTCGACACCCTGCAGTGAAACAGTACCTACTATTGTCGTGGTCGACATTCAAGCTGGTCCCTTGCTCCTGGAGCAATCCGTAAGCCATTATCTTTACCTGAAAAGAAAGAGAGAAAAATTTCATTAATACTTTCCGGATATCATCAAAAAGCAGTTTTTAGTAACTGTCATTTTTGCATTACTTTCGACAGTTTGCATCACTCATCTGTTATTCATCCTCCTATCGTTGGCTAAACTACCGGCTCACAACACATAACTATAATAAATGTTGTAGGTACTTTCGATCGCATCCGATTCCTGCACGCACGCCTCCAAAAATCTTTCCCACGTCAGATATCTTTTCCTTCCCCCACTTCAAAATATTTATTCGCTATTCTTGTGTTTGTTCGTTATTCTTTCTTGTGTTTGTGTCCTTTCAGCCTCAGCTCTCCCTACTTTCCAATCGTTCTTCAAATAACAACTCTATTGCCCCACCAAAAGCCACTATAAAAGTTATTTATTCTTGTTTTTTAAATGAACACGAATCCTCTTACAGTCGCCTCTATCCAGTGGAACAGCGATAAGGAATAGCTGCGCAATGAACGCTGACTTGTCCTCGTTTGTCCCTGCAGTCCCCTCATCGCTGCGCGAGAGGCTGTTTGAAACAAGGAAAATTTCAGATATCTACCATAAATAAATGTCGCTAGTAATGAAGCCGTTGTCATCACCAGCCATAACGGAGATAACATTGCATGCAACCAGAATGCCCAGAGAATCAACGATATTGTTATTTTATGTTTGCAATAACAGCATGCTCATTCGATGTGACATTTGCAAAGGTCGTTAAATTCATTACGTTTCCTCTATGGAAACAATGTGGAAATGGAAACTTTCATGCGTTGTTTGAAGACTGTTTTTTTTCTGTAATTTCAGAAATAAAAGAAAAACGTTTCCTTTATTTATTACAGAGGGATTTTAGAGCAGATCAGAGTTTTAAAGTCCGGTTTGTTATTTATTACACTTGACGGGCAAACGTACCAAATCTATCATTTGCAACTAGCTAAGAATCCTTTTCATCATTATCACGGATAAAATCGAAACAAATCCGGCAATTTATTACTTGAACGGTAGATGACATGTTTCAGCTATGTTATTTAGCTCTGTTGCGATACCAATCGTTGGAAAAATGGATCATAATTATCTGAAGAGTACCTGTAGGCAGTCGAATAACAACAATAACAGAATGTATAAGGTGCGTGCATTGTATTCCGCTGGGTCCTTTATTAAAGTGACTCGTTCATTATAGTTTAATTAGCCTCTGTGCAATAACTGGAGCATAGTTGTATGCATCTAGTTCCATATATATATATATATATATATATATATATATATATATATATATATATATATATATATATATATATATATATATATATATGTATGTATATATATATATATATATATATATATATATATATGTATGTATGTATATATATATATATATATATATATATATATATATATATATATATATATATATATATATATATATATATACATATATATATATATATACATACATACATATATAAATTTCTGACTCACATCAGGATCGAACCCAAGTCTTTCAATTGAAAGACTTGGGTTTGATAGTGATGTGAGTCAGAAATTTATTTCTATTCCACACGTGATTGTGTGTTGATTATTTCTATACACACACACACACACACACACACACACACACACACACACACACACACACATATATATATATATATATATATATATATATATATATATATATATATATATATATATATATATATATATATATAGATAGAGAGAGAGAGAGAGAGAGAGAGAGAGAGAGAGAGAGAGAGAGAGAGAGAGAGCAACCTGTACGTTTTGTTGTCAGTTACGAATTAAGGTCGGAATGCAGCAAATAATTGTCACTTATGAAGGAAACAAATGCCGAAGTAACCAGATATTGCCCCCGTGTATACTTTAGGTTAATAAGGCTTTCTGTTTTCTCGACAATGATTTAAACTAACTTGAAATCGGGTTTAAGTATAGATACCAAGAACTACTTTCTTTAATATCTAATTAGCATTTTGGGCTTGGAAGTAAATAGTCATAAGTCTTGCAAAGATCTACATTTGTCCTCCCATGTAGATGGGTTAGTGCTGTCAGTGCACCTCGCGTGGTGCACTGTAGGCATTACTGAAGGGTCTTTGCAGCGTCCCTTCGGCCCCTAGCTGCAGCCTCTTTCATTCCTTTTACTGTACCTCCGTTCATATTCTCTCTCTTCCATCTGAATGTACACCCTCTCTAATATTTGTTTCATAGTGTGCAGCTGCGAGGCTTTCCTCCTGTTACACCTATCAAACCTTCTCACTGTTAATTTCCCTTTCAGCGCTGAATGACCTGATAGGCCCCAGAGCTTGGCCTTTGGTCTAAATTCTATATTCTGTTCATTCTATATCTATGCACTGTTAGTTAACATATCCTTGTATTACGTGTGGGTGAATTGGCAAAATGAGGCATTTTAGCTGTCAATCAGTTTCCAAGCATCGCATCATCTATTGTTAATTCCCGTCTTATCTCAAATAAGAAATGTTATATATATCCCCTATTTACAGGTTAAATAAAATCTTTGTCAGATTTCCTCATTTCCTATTTTTTCAGTAAAACGAAAACGTAATAAGACTCCTTTCATTATTTCCTCACAATACTGGCACCGCGTCAGCTTTTTCCTACTAAATGGCGGAGCAGGTGTGTGGCAGTGCTATTTAGCCGTCCCCTATAAAATAGAAGACGGATAAAAGTAGTCTACAGTTCATAATCATGTATCCGTCCTTTGGCGTCTTGTTACCAATGCCCGCGATCGTGTATGATCGACAGATATTATTACGAGGCCTCCGTGTCCTGTTCCCGTCTGGTTGCGTAATGAACTGACTCACCCATTACAGTATAATTAGCTCTCATGCATGAAATGAAGCCTTGTATATGCATGGGGACTGCGTATACAACGTTCACAGAGAGAGAGAGAGAGAGAGAGAGAGAGAGAGGAGAGTGGGGGGTGGTTTAGACAGGGGAGGTATAATTATAAATTCAGTTGCTGAGGCAAGCACTTTCAAAATATAATTCTTTGTGGTAGATATGTGTTCCTTGCTTAATGGATTCTATTTTACTTGTTAGTGTCAGGTTGGAGATATATTTCTGTGGAGATTATTATCCCCAGAATAAAAAAAAAACCATTATTGACAGCTGAGGGCGTATGAACTATTCGTATCCAAGATCGTCCCACTTTTTTTTTCTAAGTTTGAGATGAAATCAGTCGATATATGTGAAATCAGACACTATATTTATAATTATATAATATGTGTATATATATACTGTATATATATATTTATTTATACAGTGTTAAATTCTAGAAAGTCGGATGCGTAATATTATGAGGACGAAAATGAGGTGATGCACAATGCCATTTATTTCTGGCATACGACAATTACCTGAGCCAAGGTCACCAAATGGCATCACAGTGAAGGAAATGTTCAAAATAATTTGTCACACCAGTTCCTTGTCATGATTCTAAATGCACGCTCTTACATAAACCTTGCCTCACTTTTATTATGCTTGGGATCATTTATTTTTTATTTCGCATTTCTTGGTATACAACGTGTTTCCATTTTTTAACTTTAAATGTGAGGCACACTTTTTGTTAAGCACACTCATTTGTCGCGGTGTGAATAAATAGATATATTATAAGTGTGTGCTTCTTGTTTTCAGTTCGGTATGATTTCCTTAAGAGTATACTAAAGTGCTTTTTTAATGTCATACGTTTTTTAATCAATCTGTACAGAAAATTGAGCTATAGTAAACCATCCTTCACAAATCGACTGTTCATTCTTTTGTCAAGAAGCAATTAACTAATCATCGAGATCATCTGCGAGTCCAAAAGCTGTTTATTTATTTACATATTTTGGTTTGATTCTAAAAACCTTGAGTTGATGTGTTACCTACTAAAGGCTTGCATCTGCATTGCCTGAGGGAACTGAGTGGAAGCCTATGATTATGAGGGAAGGGAATATTTATTAGTTTTGTATGAATTAGTTTAATGATTTCTTATAAATAGATTGCCTTAAGAATAAGTCGGCTTTCATCGTCAGTGACCATACTTGTTATGACGCCATATATGGCATTAAATCATTCTCTCTCTCTCTCTCTCTCTCTCTCTCTCGTCAGTTTCACGAGAATTAAATCCTCTCACCATTTCATCTTTCTCATTAGACGGAACAGATGACAGCTTTGCCATTTTGATTTTGCCACTCAGAAAGGGAAGCACAAAAAGTTTTCCTTCCTTAATACGTGAGAAGCCTTCTATTGTTTTTTTCGGATCAGTGGTTCTGCGCCAGTTTTTCGTTTTTGATAATATTGGCGGAACAGGTGCGACCGTTCGTTGTTCTGCCTCAGTAGAAGAAGAAGACGATCAACAACAGGTTGTTGTTAATTGGTGTTGAGATTTTAGTGTTATGTAATACAAAATATGTTTTCGGACCTAAGAGTAAAATATGTTTCGTCCTCGCCCATAGACAGATATAATTATGATCTGGTCGCCGTAAGATCAGTTTGTTTTTGACTGGTGACGTGAAATGATTCGTCTATTGCAGTGTAGATATTTTTCAGATAGGAACTATAACTCTCTCTCTCTCTCTATATATATATGTGTGTATATATATGTATGTATGTATGTATGTATGTATGTATGTATGTTATGAATAAAAAGTTTTCTTTCTGTTACGATTGACAGTCCGATATAAATGGTTCCTAACCGTCGATGCTGTCGTTTCAAGCTTTCAAGCGTCTTGTCCCAGCCCTGAGGTCGTTTGTTTTACGTTCTATCCTACGTCGTGTCACAGGCGGTGGCCATAATCAAACAAGTGTCGGAGCTAACAACAGCGTTTCGTTCTAAGACGTGAGAAGTTACCGGAAATTTACTTTAGCGTAACAGTAAAATGGTAATGATTGGGGAAATTTATATTTTCAAAATAATTGCACATTGGAGTGAGCTGCAGTGTTGGAGAGGTATAGGGCATGGATATGAAATCAATGTAATTTGCATACCCAATTTCTCAAATAAGACATGCAGTCTGCCAGATACTGAATAATGACTTCTTCTTCTTCTTCTTACAGTGAATTGTTCCGTGAATGACTTGAGCGCCATACAAAACCTGAGCATATTGAGCATTTCGTCGATCCGGAGGCAATTCAGTACCAACAATATTGTAATGAATGAACGAGATACTTTTGCAAACGTGAGAAACCACAATCACAGGAAGAACAATGTTGAAGACCTCTATGTTACCTTTGGTCTCACTTAAGGATCATCCACCGGCCATCTATTAACCTTCTCTTTGAGGTAAGAGTGAGACGCACATTTTAATAGTTCTTGCAGGTAAGACAAAACTTTTGCCAACCGTAACTGCTAAAAAAAAACTCGTACACATAACTGTGGATGTTTACCTTTCCGGTCAAAGCATAGTGAAGCTTCGTCGTTAATATTCTGTATTCGTTTCTCGTTTAAATCGGTACCACTGGGCCACAGAATGAAACCAAGTCTCGTGGAAATGTATTCTTTGCTAATCTGGTCACCTCATCAAAAAAAAAAGCCTTCTTATGTACTCAGCATATAATTTGACAGAACATTTTAAAACTGTTTCATAAGTTTAATCTTCTGAATGATGAATTGTGCTCATTTTATGTTTGGATATTTCTTTCTCAAAGTCATATATTTCCCAGATGGTAGTGTTTTATTTCCACTACTTCTGCATCTTATCCTTTCGAATATTATCCTTTTTAAATCATTAAAATTCGAATGTTTCTTTGAGGTATGTCAATATTTGTTGGTTGACGGATTACCGGTCGTGATATCAGGGGTGCATCTTCCTTTTGAATATTATCCTTTTTGAATCATTAAAATTTGAATGTTTCTTTGAGGTGCGTCAGGATTTGTTGGTTGATGGATTATCGGTCGTGAGGTCAGGGACACGCAAGTTGCAGGGGGTAGGGTTGAAAATAGGTTGTTTCCTCTTTTCTCCACTTCTTTAATTTCATAGGTTTTAAGTTGCGTAACGATTTCCCATCCTGGTTTAGATGGTAGTAGTGGTGGTGTGCCTGCGCTTGTGGTCATTGTGAGAGGTCGTTGTCGGCTTATAAGCAGAAGGAGAAAGTATGGTCTTCTCCTAAAGCATCTTGCTGAGATTTTGGGTGTCGAGGTTTTAACAAAATCCACCAGGGGAAGAGAAACAATGGAGTGCTGCAAGGACTACAAGTCGAAAGGCCTGGGAACACTCCATTGTTTCTGTTTCCTTCGTGGATTTTGTCTGTGTATATATATGTATGTATATATATATATATATATATATATATATATATATATATATATATGTATATTCTATTCTCATTTCTCCCATTTAATAATTCTTTGAAGTTTTATCGGCCAATAATCACAAACTGAAATGCGAGTCATCACCAACTCGGGAGATTATCTGGAAAATTTCCGAGGTGACGAGAGAGCGCGCACACACACACACACACACACACACACCAATTCCCAGCACCGTAGTCATTAATTTGAAAGTTAATTTAGCGGCGGTATTGCCTGGATTTTGACAATCACAATTGAAATTTAATGGAAGGGAGTTGAAATCCGAGATAAATAAAATGACCTCCGCGTTTTGTTTCTTGCCTGAAGAACACACAACTACAAATTGCGATGAAGGTGAAGGTGTGAAGCGGTGAAATCTCCATTTTGAGAAAGTCAGAAAAAAAATTAGGTATTATATTAGTGCGATAATCTATAATTTCCTATTTTGGGGAAGTCATAGAGATAATTAGTTATTAGGTTACTACAATAATCTGTAATTTCCCATGTTGAGAATGTCATAGAAAAATTATTTATTAGATCAGTGCAATAATCTATAATTTCCCATTTTGAGAAAGTCAGAAAAAATTAGTTATTACATTAGTGCGATAATCTGTAATTTCTTATTTTACGAAAGTCATAGAAAAAAATAGTTATTAGATTAGTGCAATAATCTATACTTTCCCATGTTGAGAATGTCATAGAAAAATTATTTATTAGATTAGTGGAATAATCTATAATTTCCTATTTTGAGAAAGTCAGAAAAAAATAATTATTAAATTAGTGCAATAATCTATAATTTCCTATTTTGAGAAAGTCATACAAAAAATGTTGTTAGATTAGTGCAATAATCTGTAATTTCCTATTTTGAGAAAGTCATAGAAATGATATTTCCGAAAACAGACTGGGTAGAGAGAGAGAGAGAGAGAGAGAGAGAGAGAGAGAGAGAGAGAGAGAGAGAGAGAGCGCTAATCCTGGCGTTCATCGTTTGAACCCTCCCTCGATTCTGTCAGCTTTAAAGCTCGGAAATCTATTATCTCCTCCTGCGTTCCCAAATGCGTATTGTTTGATGACAGAGTGCTGTCACATTATCGTGTAGTATTTATTTAGTTTATACGAAGGTCAGTAACGTTGAGAGAAATCTTCTCTCAATTCAGGAATAATATTTTTTTGTGTATTTGTTCGCCCAGTGCGTCTGTTATGGTGATATTTAAAAATGCATTGACGCAAACACACACACACACACACGTATAGACATACATATACACATATATATATATATATATATATATATATATATATATATATATATATATATATATATATATATATATATATATATATATATATATATAGAATATATACATGTATATACTTTATACACATATATTTATATATATCACATACAAACATGCACACATTATTCTATTCCTACTTTCCCCTTAGATGTGTACTCATAAATAAACATGTGAATAATAAAAGCACTCTAAGATTGTTGGGAAAAGAGCCGGTATGATGCGTATACATTGATGCACAAATATCAAAAGTTGGAAAACGATTTGCGAGAGTTTCAGAAAATTCGTCCACAAGTAGGAAATGATATTGGCACCGGTCGCCCATTTATTGGTTTGATACAAAAGTGACCCAAATTGGGAATATGCAGTTTTTGTTTCCCTGGGAAGGTTTTTGTCGTTGACATTAAGACAAATGGCAAAACGTCGTACGTTCTCATCTGCGACAGTCAATATTACCGCTGTAACAAAAGGAAAGGGAATTGACGGATGAAGGGACCTGTCACTGTAAATTAGAACCGTTCTGTTTATGCGACAGCTTCATCAACGTCACCGTTCATTTGCTTCTCTTGATGGGTGATAGTATTTTTCGTTCGTTTTCTGTGCCGTTGGATGGTTAGAATTTTGGAATTATAGTTTTTGTCAATTTACTTTCCCTAGAAGCAATATAGAAGACATCCACGTCTTCGTTGGTTGGTTTCTAAAAATTCTTCGAATGAAAAGTGGAGAGTTTTCACCTCCATAACATCACTTCTAAACCCAGTAGTAAAGCACAAGCTCATATGGACTTTTTTACTTTGACGAAGACCATAAAGTAATGTTATATAATTACGAGTACGCATACATTAATGGCTTGAAACCACGGTGTGTGGAATCAAATAAACTCAGGCATACGTTATGGGGTTCTTACATTCCTCGATTTTCGGCCCGTATGCTTAGTGATAGATTGTTGATTGGAATGGCAGAAATAATTGGAATGGTCAAAATCCCTTTACGCAATTTTGTGATTTTATTCCGATTCACTTTCACGGTAAAATAACCATGCGGTAGATTCTGTTTGGATTTAACGACTTGTAGATTGTTTGGTTTTAAAACGGAATTTGTTTCTCTCTCTCTCTCTCTCTCTCTCTCTCTCTCTCTCTCTCTCTCTCTCTCTGTCTGTCTGTCAGTACGTTTGCAGTGTATATTTAGTCTCCTTTTTTTATAGAAATCTGTCATATATTATGACTCATCAAATTACAAGGACGATTAAAAAAAAACACCAGTTTTAGACTGAAAATCCATTCCTCGTTCTGTAAATGTACCTGAAAATAGTTATGGACGAATAATGCAAACTCGCTCTCGCAGCCCTTAAAGAACTGGCGCAGGTGTACTAAATTCTAGAATGAAATCCTGTGATAAATCTCCTTCCTGGACTGTTTATATATTCCCTTTAGACAAATAGACGCTTCGTTCTCTGATCCTCCGAGGACTGCTGAGGCCATGGCTCCGAGGCTTCTCGTTGCCAGTCACCCTGAGAGAATGAAATGCCTCTCTTTATATGAGGAGAATTACGGTGAGAAAGTTTGGGACCCACCACTTTTATTTCCTTCCTTGTCTTATTTATAAATGTTGCTTATATATAACTATATATTGTAATATATATATATATATTATATATTATATATATATATAACTGATCACATTATTTACAGTATATAAAGATCTTATATATATATAGTATATTTTATTATTAGACAATAAACTTAAGATGTATATATTGTATATATATATTCCAGTCTACATATTATTTGGAAGTTCCTTAAAGATCCTGGTAATATTCAGTAAAGTTTTATTATTATACAGTTAACCTAAGATAGATGTCTTATTGTTTAACCTATATTCCAGACAATATATACTTTCCTTTTTACAAATACCACTATCCTAGTTTCATGAATGTATGCTATATATATATACATATACCTTATTTATATATATATACATATATATGTATATATACTATATAATATATATATATATATATATATACATACATAATATATATATAATTTGAAGGTAAGAAGACTTCTTGCACAGTGAAATTAACTTACCAGATTATTGCTCACATGGCTGAACGCGCACCAGAGTTATTACTTGAAACACAGTCCTAACATTCCTCGCATTTTGACCTTTATGAAAGTGCTGAGTTTTCTAAGAGAGAGAGAGAGAGAGAGAGAGAGAGAGAGAGAGAGAGAGAGAGTCTCATAATGCTCCAGAAATAAACGCGATTCCTTAACAAGAGGTGGCCATTTTGACTTCTGCCCGGATTCTCTAAGCCCCATTCGCTTTGTCCCCATCTTTTCTTCCATCTCCTACGATTCCTATACTTCAACCATCTTCCTTTCCTACTGCCATCTCAAGTTTGTAACTTGTTTTCAGAAAGGTTATATATGCATGCCTGTTTATATGTGTTTGTAGCCTATGTATGGATCTGTCATCTCAAGTTTGTAATTTATTTTGAAAGGTTGTATGTATGTATGTATGTATATTATATATATATATATATATATATATATATATATATATATATATATATATATATATATATGTTTGTATGTATGGAAGGGAGGAGCCCAAAAGTGCTGAATGGCTGAAATGGGCGAGGTATACCCGAATGGAATGGGTGTAATACCTTAGAGGCGAGATAAGTGCTTGCAGGATATATATAGGTGAATGGCGCAATTTTTGTAAGGGAGAGGTACGAGCTGCTTATGATCATTCTGTGTATGGATATGAAGTGGATATTGTTGTTGTATTCTATTCTGAGGGTTCATTAGTGATTCGGAAGATGGTGGGTATATGTGTCAGTTAACTGTTTTATTGACCCACTGAAGTCACCCACTATTAGGTGAGGTGGCTTATGAAGTCAAAACATATTAGTGGTGAGGTGGCTTACTATTGTGTATTTATCTGTATATATATACATATATATATATATCTCAGTATGTATAACTGAATCACGAAAATATGGAATGTGATGAATATATATATATATATAAAGACAAAATACGAAGGAAAATCCACGAAACTGGAAAGAGAAACACTGCGAGGCCTTTCGACTGTCCTCCTGGACGACAGTCGAAAGGCCTCGCAGCACTCCAGTGTTCCTCTTTCCTTCATGGATTTTGTCTGTATTCATATCTCACTATGTATTTGTGTGTGTGTAAGAGAGAGAGAGAGAGAGAGAGAGAGAGAGAGAGAGTGTAAAACAGATGCAACATGAGCCCGTGCGCAGAACCCAATTAACCCGTAATGGATGAACGCGATCATTTAGGGCCGGAGCGTCATTGCCTTCCTCTCTCCGCCTTATCTGGAGATTGGTCGTTTGTATTAATAAAGAGACGCCAAACAACGCCAAGTCATTTGGGGGCCGAAGCTTTGGCCGTGGACTTATTAAGGTATATCACGTGAAATTGGAAAGGTGAATTTGGTGCGAGAATTAAGGACGGGAGACGTGACTCGAACATTTATGTATGTCATTGATGCGTAGGTCCTTTTTTTTTCCGTTTATGGGGTGTTTTTGAAGTTTCAGTCATGTCTTCTGGTATGTTTGTTTAATTTTGTATATTTGCACGTAGATTTATCTATAACTTTGATTGGATTTTATATCAGAACGGGTTTTTAAAATTGCGAACATGCAGTTGTACTAGAATATGTAGCCTATATGTATATATATAGATATAGATATTTATATATATTTATATATATATATATATATATATATATATATATATATATATATATATATATATATATATATATATATATATATATATATATATATATATATATATATATATACATAGCTTTATATCTTTATGTCGTACGCAATTCGTTTTGAATGGTGATGCTCAAATGACTCTATCATAATTCTGGGGTTATGGGCCAGTAGTCATCTTGCCCAGACCGGTGCACTGTAGACTATGTGTTCCGACCAAGGGTTTTTTGCCCCGGAGGTGGGTCCCATCAGTCCATCTCAGCTGCAACCCTTAATACATTCCCTTCTGTGCAACCCCTTCATATTCTCTTTCTTCCAAATTACTTTCCACCCTCTCCTAACAATTGTTTCATATTTGCAACTTGAGGTTTTCCTCCTGTTACACCTTTCAAACCTTCTTTACTCCCAGTTTCCCCTTTCAGAGCTGAATGACCTCATAGGCCCCAGTGCTTGGGCCTTTGGCCTAAATTCTATACGCCTATTCCAGTTCCGTAGGGTTTTGGTGGCAGTGGAAGTTACACACGAAAAATCGATCATGGGATATACATTGCGCAAGTAGCCACGACAGGACTTCTGGGAAATTGCATAGGATACTGGGGTCGATTCCCGTACAAGGACGCCATTTCTTCCCAAAGCAAAACACCAAGAGGTATAACATGGTTTATTAAATAAATCATTATATGGAATATTGTATTAATAACATTTCACTTTAAATATTGTTGTCTTCGGTTTATGTTCGCAAAATTCACTTTAAATATCGTTGCTTTTTACTTAATTACCGGATTTTTGGGTCATCGCTTCGGTTGATGATCGCAAAATAAGTTAACTTTTTCACGGACTCAGCCGAAGTTCATTGTCGAATTGGCGAATGTGACTGGCAACAATTTAATGTCCTTCCTGTCTTATCGAGGTTATTATTATTATTAGACTCTGATACGTATTCACGTCATTATTTGCTACGTAATGTAAAATAAACAAAAATGAAAGGGTGTTTGATTGGGAGGTTATTTTTATTTCGACTGAGCTTCGTAATCAAGTTAGCCTTTTTCAAAAACTTTGTGACACTGCTTTCACCGTGCACATTTTTCAGTAACATGTTTCTGTTTTGCATTGAAAATGTTAAATATTTTTTTAATTGTGTTGTTAATTTTGAGATTGGAATTTTCTAAAAAAAATTTTTTTTCATTGAAAATTTTAAATATTTTTTTAATTGCGTTGTTAATTTTGATTTTTGGAATTTTCTACAATTTTTTTTTTCCAAGGTGGGGAAAATATACATACATACATATATATGTGTATGTATGTGTTGTGGGTGAGTGAGTGTGATGTAAGACTGTAAAATTATAATCCATAGCGAATACTAAGTTCTTTCTCGGGCATAATTTCCTTGACAAAACTCCCACCTGTATCACAAGTCGCTCTCTTTTTAGGGGTAGAATCGGAATGAAATGATAATTGTGGAAGAGAGCTTTCATGGATATAGCCGAAATGCCCCGGGTGCATTCCACCGTCTAACTCATCGCATACTGATTCCCGGCACATTATTTCTACCCGTCTGTGAACAATGGGGGGAGAGTCATACATTTGCGAGAGGTTTTGCTCACTTTTGCACCGAGTTCGCTTATTTTTGGTGTAATGGATATTTTCGCACTGCTTTTGCTCTTGCTAATTTTTCTCTTGGTGTCCTTAATTTTACACAGTGTTTTGGGTAAGTTTTTTCCCACGGGATTTTAGGATTTTTCACATTAGTTCTTTATGGGTTCGTTTATCTTATTTCTGTGGTCATTTTTGTGGATTTTTTTTAGCGGAGTTTTTTAAAAATATTTTCCACCAAAATTTCCTTTTTATTTATTCATTTATTTTTTTTTTGCACGAGCCCTTTCTCGGTTTTACATCGTTTAGCCTAACGATAGATGGGTTTGCTTATTTTTGCAAAACTTTTGCTAATGTTTTTCAGAGGATTTGCTTTTTTTTTTCTTGGTTTTGTCAGTTTTGGAACATAAACGGATATTTTAATTTTTGGGTAAGCTTGTGTATCTCTATAGATTGTCTGTCTGTAATATCATTGCATTTTCAATTGGTTAATATATATTTATTTAACGTTAACTTAATTTTTTTATTTCCATATTCTTGGTTTATTTGAATTTTTATGTGCATTTATATTTATTCATGTAGTTATGTGTCCGATTAAGTAGTTAAGCTACAATGAGTCTGGTCAGTGCTTGTATGGGTGGCTATAAGGGAATGCCAGATGCCTCAGACACATATCACCCCCCTCCCTTGAACATTTGTGTGTCGGGGAGTTGGTCTAGAGTCTAGATTATTCCTCCCGGGTCCCATCCCCTCTAATGGGGTGGATTGGGAGTGGGTCTATTATAAGGTTTCCATGAAAGATCTATAGCAAAAGGTGTTCCCTGTGGATGGAAGTGATGGATCCGATAGCTTAATAGATATATATATATATATATATATATATATATATATATATATATATATATATATATATATATATATATATATATATATATATATATATATATATATATATTGTTACTTTGGCATAACTGGAGAATGAATGGAGGAGTTACTTGCCTTATCATTGTCTCTAGATCAAAGAAAGACGTTTATCAGATGAAAATTCCCCCTTGAGTTAATTATGGCCATGTCTCGATACTAAACTGTGTTTTGCCCTTAGAAAATTGGTTTGACAAAAATTCATGTTTTGAGTTTCAACGTTCCAATTCCTTCATCTCTGTATTTTAGCGTTATTCCTCTCCCCTCACCTCATAATAATTTCGGAGTCACTCCGCCCGGAAAACTTACTCTTTTAAGTTCGACCCGATGGCCATGATTTGTTGCCCTAGCTTCCCCAGCTCCTTTTTATTCCATGCGCCTTATCATATTGGAAGGAGAATGAATCACTCCTTAAAATTTGATGGAGAAACCAGGCGGAGCTGCGGTACTAGATAGGCAGTCTTGTGGAGGGGTTATTGTGCAGTTACGCCGGTGTTATAAGCAGTAACATGGCCCTATTGTTCTCCGCGTGACTGGCCGGAGCTCTAGTCTGCAGAAACTGATATTAACACAGTCCGATTCGCTCGGCTCTTCTGGAGTCCTTCGCCTCTTACGATGCTCTAACACTTTGGGTATTACTCTTCTTGGCGAGAGAGAGAGAGAGAGAGAGAGAGAAGTTCACGTTCTCCTTCGTCGTCAAACTCCTCTCCAGCTTATGGTTTGTGTAACGACATTTTCATAGGTGGGATGGCGGCTGGCCAGTGCATGTATATTTTTTTATCTCGATATTTGTCTTGCTTGAAGGTGTTTCCAAATGGGCAAAAAATCAGCTTTTATGATCAGTCTCTTTTTCATGGATACTCTCTTCCAGTACAGCTGCTTGGAAATAGATTGGATTTTCCAAAACAGTACTTTTTTATAATGAAAGAAAACTATGTTAAACACTCAAGATTCAGTTATACAATGAACAGGGTGTGGGACCCCCATCGTCTGTAACTTGTAGATAATGTTTGGAAAACTTGCTTAATAACTGTGGACTCATAGCTCCTTGGTCAAGGTTAGGCGTTTTGCGTTCGTCAGTCTGAGAACTTCCTTACTGATCAAAAAAAGTATTTAGAATCTGCAGTTAATCATACCCTTTCGGCAACTTTGGATCACCGGAATATTTAATGAGATTTAATGAGATTCTGGGTCAAGTTTATGAGACCAATCAACTTTTGTATGAAATATCCACGGAAGGGTATTTTATGGCTGGTTTAACAATGGGGGGAAAAATCGTTAACTATAATTTGACTCTCTTATTCGATCCTGCATCTAATGATCCTTGATCCAAACTCGACTGAAAAGGATTATGTAAAAAAGCACGAGGAAATTTTGGGCCAGACTCAGGTTCGCCGACCTGCAAAGGTTGCTTCGGCGAGGAAGCAGAAAGAGGGGAAATTCGCATAATGCAACTTTTCGCATTTTTCATCTACCGGCTTCGAGAGGCAGCTCTGGCCAGCCGAGGAAGTTGTGGCAGGGAGCTGCCATCGGGGTGAGCCTGATTTAGGAGGACCCCGGGGGGTGGGGGGTGGGTGGGTTGAGAGATACGTATGTGTAGCCGAGCGCATCGGCCCGAATTGGGTAGGAAAGCAGTGGTTCATTAACACACTAATTAGCATTAATGACTGCCAACTCTTGCAGGTAATTGGGTGTTTATGATCCTAATAACCTCGTCATCTTTATTTTTATGGGCCTTCCTTGAGAGACGGTGCTCGCATAGATTTGCTGTTATTGATTTTTGTAAAGGCCATACGTTTCGTTGCGTTGTTTTCGTAATTACACAGACAAAATTACATTGCATAATATATGCCATTCATATAGGAAAAATAGCAAAAATAATAATCCTAAAATAACGAGTGTGTGAAAAACAATAAGTTGTACCTTGCAAAACTTAACCGTTGTCCTCCTTGACACGTTCAGTATAGAGCTTATTTTCCATTCTGTGATTCAGATACATTTCTGTTATTTGAAGAAGAAATTCACATTTTTATAGATTCTCAGACACATTCTCTGGGACGGGATGTTAGGAATTCGACAGATTTCGCCCTTATTTGATTAATTATTGATGGCTGGTTCATGTGACCTGCTTGATTAGCGAGATAATATAATGAGCTAGTTTCACCGGGCTAACAGCAGTAGTTTTGATGCTAACAATTTGTCATATAAATCTTTCTTTTATGGAGGATAAACGGGGTTGATAGTCAGGCGGGGGAATCTGGAACAGATCATAAATAAGATATTAAGATGGGAAAAGAAAGAGCCACGACAAAAAATATTTGCTGCTTGATAAGACATTTTGTTGATTTGTCATTAGGTCACGTTTTCATTTCACTCCAGTTATTGGTGACATCAGCCTCTGTCTGCAAAGCTGCTCTCATATTTATGGTAATTCATCTTATATTTTCCTTCTAGATAAAAATAATCCAAAGATAATTCGGTAGGTGAAACCCCTTTCATTCCTGTTACTGTGCCTCCGTTCGTATTCCCTTTTTTAACATTTTTCTATCCACCTACTTTCCACCCCCTCCTAAAATCTTTTTACTCTCAGTGTCCCTTTCTGCGCTGAGTGACCTCGCGAGTCCCAGTGCTTGAATTTTCTGTTCCATTCCATCCCTAAAGTTTCTCTGTCACGACTGTTTTTATAATGGCGAGCTTTGGGATCCTCTGCCTTTGTCGATATAACTATTCTGTCGATCATGAAATGGGAAAATAGGCATTTAGAAAATTCCGTACAACATTCAAACGGACAGACAATGTCCCTGAATTGAATAGTATGGATATTAGACAGAAAATGTCCCTGAATTGAATAGTACGGATATTAGACATTTCGACGCAATAAGAATATACAAGAAATGGGGAAAAATAGGCATTTAGAAAACTCCTTACAACATTGAAACAGACAAGAAATGTCCCTGAATTGAATAGTATGAGTATTTCTGTCTTCCAGTGTCATGTACCTCGACGTCATCTTTGTAGGCAAACATGAATAATATGGAAGATGTCATCTATAGGAAAATGATACGTGGAAAATGAGTGGCATCACATCTCACATCCTTTGTAGGCTCTGTGCTACTTCCGTTAAAAAGGAAAATGTTATTTTTAACCTATACTAAATAGGTTTTGATGGGCCGATGTAGACAAAACCTCATGGTTTTTATCGAACGCATTGTCATCTGTTATGTCATTTTCAGCGGTCCGTTCTGAACCGATTTCGTGATTATTTATTTGTTTTCGAATGGTGGATGGTCTTAATTTTAACAGAAAATTCCACAAGATAGATAATTAAGCGGATTGAACGTTCAAATTTATTCATAACTCTCTGGGAAGAAACCGTGATGTTGATAGGCAAGAACAACAGGGATTGAAAATTTTTTCCAATGTGTCTTATAGCAGGTTCTTTCCATTTCGACAGAGTGGAAGTCTCTCTCCTATCATGGCTCATCACATAAACGAGATCATTATCAAAGAACTCTTTGTTTCAGGCTTTTACAAGTACTCCATTGACTTAGGGTAGTTGCGTACACATCTGGGCTGTCTCAAAGGTCATCATTATCTTCGTCAGAAATAATGCTTTGAAATTTTGAGTTTTAGCCAGATTAGGAGATAATTAGCTGAGGAAACTGATTAATTAGAGTCAGGAGTAGGAAGCTAAAGAGGTTGAAAAAAAAATTCAGGTATTGATTGATTCCTTAAAAA
The DNA here is from genome assembly GCF_040412425.1 of Macrobrachium rosenbergii. Lineage (NCBI taxonomy): Eukaryota > Metazoa > Arthropoda > Malacostraca > Decapoda > Palaemonidae > Macrobrachium > Macrobrachium rosenbergii. The sequence continues at coordinate 981,498 of NC_089790.1, read as the reverse complement.
TGGAAATGCATTTTACTATTTCCTCTTATCAAATGCTATTCATCACCGGGGAAAGTGGATCATTAGTCAAGAATTGCTCGTTATCAAGCGACGCTATTATTTTTTCTTAGAGAGAGAGAGAGAGAGAGAGAGAGAGAGAGAGAGAGAGAGAGAGAGAGAGAGAGGAGGAAGGTGTTAATCAAAATTAAATATTGTTGTCAATTGGTGTGATAAACCCACTCGTGCGATTTTTCGTTGAATTGCCTTTTCCCCAGAAATGATCTGATAAATGTGTCTATTACTTACTCAGAATTATTGTGACAATTGTTCATTTTCTTGCAGTAAACTCTTATTGTTTGTAGTAAAGGTTCTTTTTGCAGTTTCCCGTCAAAAACTCGAGCTCCGTTGCTTTCTTTCTTCTACTTTTCATATCTTTACTCTTGTCTCCTCACACCTCGTATTCAACTCCTTTAACTTTACCTTGCTCTAATTTTCACCTCCCAGGAACTCTACGAGCTTCCTGACACTTGAACTGGTGATCTCACTGAAGTAACTTGCAACAAACAGCAGCAGTAACCATTTTATTATTCAAAACTGTTAAGAAAAATGCATTGCTAAAAAGAACATCTAAAAAGAATTACTCTCCCGTGTCATTGTGAGACCGTACATGTTTCAAAGACAGGGGATTAAGGTTCCTCGTTACCTTGCGGCGTTAGCTTCTTCAATATTCCAGCGGTGGTTTCCCGTCCTGTAAACATTTTCTCATTTGTATTGTACAGAGTTTGTGAGTCGGTATCACGTTCTAGGAAATATCTTTCACCATTCGGAGTGCAGGATTGTTAAGCGCTTTCAAGTGTGGCCTTATTTATTCTGTGATTGGCCGGAAAGGTATTCATGCCAACGAGCACAAAGACTATTGTTAACCCGGATATTCTGGGGGGTATTCTTGATGGTCACTTTGCGTCTGCGGCACCGCCATGTTTGTTGAGAGCAGGAATGAATACCAAGCGATTTCGCAAAGTATTGCGAAGGATAGTTTTTGTAAATGTTTCTTCGTCAATTTTCCTGCGTGGTTATTCATACAGATTTCTTATGCATATTTGTATGTGCCGGTTCTTCAGAGCGAATGAAAATTCACTCTGAACAACTGGTACATACAAATTATTTTCTCCTGGATCTTACGATCGAATAAATTAAATTCTACTTACGGATATTCACAAATATTATCAGTTTCAGTTTCAGTTCAATGCTGATCATTACAGTGTCGTTTTTGTGGTGTTTCATCTCGTTTCATAGGTATAAAATGTTTTAACCAGGAAATGCCTAAGTTGCATACAGTAGAATTAATTGCGTTGAATCATTAATGTAACGTTTATTTGATAATAAAACGAAAAATGTCGTGAGCTCTCAAGAGTTCATGAACTTTAAGTAAGAGTGTTTCAGTGATTATTGAGAAATTCCGTAATAATGCAACACCCAGAATCTCCAACATCATTGTAATGTTTTCTCCAAAAAAAAATCAGTAAATGAAACAAATATTCTTTGAGCATGGAAGCAAAAAATAAAGCGCAGCAGACGAAATGAAATAAAATTTATTCTTTGATTTGAGGGAGAACGAGAGCTTATTTCTGTGTAATTAAGTGTTTTTGTCTGTGAGACTTTTAGAATTACGTAGAACATTTGTTGACTGATGGACATTTTCTCTTAACTCGAGGCTCGTATTATAACTGTATCCAAGGGTTTCCTTCTGATTTTTAATTTAGATAATAACTGAATAATAAGTGTAGCAGTTAAATCAAAATTGTTGCGGTAATAATCCCCACTGAATAGCTAGCTGATTTACCTGTTTTTTTTTTTTCAGCTTCCTGAATGGAATCTGATACAACGCTTTGTAATTCATAATTGTAATACCAGGCTTGATAATTTACATGTGGATCGTAGTGAGTGCAATATATATATATATATATATATATATATATATATATATATATATATATATATATATATATATACACTGTATGTATATTTGTATATATATATATATAGAGAGAGATTCTAATCATTGAGAACATCAGCTTCAAATGGTTTCATTATGCCCTCACTACTTGATGAGTGAATTCCAACGTGTAAAATGTAAGTTCTAAAAGTTGTGCAGAACATACAAAGCGCCTCATTTTGTTTTCTATTGCGATATCAGGTGCGTTTCGCCGCTTGACTGCGATTATGCAAGGGACGACGTTATTGTACGAAAAACAGGTGACATTCATCAGAATAATAAAAGCCGTGAGAGGTTGACTGTTCAGAAGTTAATTTTGCACGGAGACTCTTTCGCCTTATAGTATTATCAAGGTTGTCTAGTTTCATACCGTTTTTCAAGTGACACTTGCGTGGTCTCATAAAAGATGACTTCATGGGTTATGTTATTTCCTCTCTCTCTCTCTCTCTCTCTCTCTCTCTCTCTCTCTCTCTCTCTCTCTCTCTCTCTGCATTTCCCCGCCTCGACATCACCACCGTTAAAAAATAAATAACAGATGTGCAAAGACAAGCACTAATAATTTGCATGCCCAGAACACGGGTAATTGATTCTGTTTATCCGGGTTTTGCAGGCAAAGGCATCCTTGTGGTATAAGTGCATTGGAAATAAATAAGCCTCATCATTTCGGCAGCTCCCCATAAGCTTTCGTCGTAAAGAGTAAAACGATGCGGTAGCAATTATTATTATTTTTTTTTCTATCACAGGCATCCTCTTCGACTGGGTTTTTTTTTTTTTTTTTTATAGTGTGGGGTTCCGGGTTGCATCCTGCCTCCTTAGGAGTCCATCACTTTTCTCACTATGTGCGCTGTTTCTAGTAGCACACTCTTCTGCATGAGTCCTGGAGCTACTTCGGCATCTAGTTTTTCCAGATTTCTTTTCAGGGATCTTGGGATCGTACCTAGTGTTCCTATGATTATGGGTGCAATCATTATTATTATTATTATTATTATTATTATTATTATTATTATTATTATTATTATTATTATTATTATTATTATTATTATTATTATTATTATTATTATTATTATTATACCTTCTATAAATTGTCGTTTTGGTTTGATGAAATTTGTGCTGTTTAGCCAAGCTCTGGGGCACTTTCGGCCGTTCAGTGCCCATGCCAGGAAAAAGAGAGTTTAACATAATTTTTAACTCCATGCCTCATAAAAACTTAAAATTTTAGGTAACCCAGTTTCATCTCCAGTATACTTTCCGGCGCGATGGTGAACTTAAGTCGTTTATTGGCATTGAGTTGTCATGCTCCTGATCTCACTCAGGAAATGTTTTACTCGTCGAAAGGACATAGAAGACGAAAGTTATTAAAAAGATGAATCATTTCTCGCAAAGCTGCTAATTTCTTGTCAGGTCAGTAGAGAAAAATGCCTGACCCTTGTGTGGAAGAAATAACCTGTCGGCAGTTCCGGGCTACGTGGGTTTTGTTTTTAATAACATTCCACCCCAGATCGAAGTCTCTTTAGGATTTTAGTTTTTTTCTTCACGGCATTTTTTCAATGCAATCTCACAGATACAAAACAAACTGTCATTTGTTTTTTTATTTTTTTGGCGTGTTTATTACCTCGCTTCCAAACTGGCTGTGGTATTTCTGAACCTGAATCGCGGTTTTTACAATCCCGGCACGTCGAGGCAATTACTCATGCCAAAAGCTCTTTGATGTTAATTATCCTAGGTGGCTTTCATTCATGCCGATATACAGAGACAGGCTGTAATTGTTTGAATTTTAGCATTCAGTCAAGAACTCCTGCGAAGTAAACATGACATGGACGTGAATTTGTTTGATAATTCGACAAGATTGTTATGTCAAGATCACGTCAAGATCCTTGGTAATCAAATAGCTCACCTCATTTTTTGACAATATAATGGACAGTAGACGCTTTTTACAGAAGTACAGAAGGGAGTGAAGATGGTTTATGCCAAGGTCCTTAATAATGAGATAGCTCAACTCATTTTTGAACAATGTAATGGACAGTAGGGTTTTTTTTTTACAGAAGTACAGAAGGGAGTGTGATAAAAGTTGGTTGAAATTCAGCAGTGTTGTAATGGTTGTCCATTTCTGTTGTTTGTTATTGGTGGTTTATTCGTGGTCATCTTGTTTATTTACTTCTGCTTAAGTGTAAATAAGATATGTTAATTCAACTGTGTTCTTTGTAATAATCATTAATAATATAAGACAGCATTGCCTTTGTCGTATGAAAATGAACTTTCAAAACGAATGTTTATGGTAGGGATTAAATGTTATCAGAACAAGGTTCGTATCTCATTTTGAAATGGGGACGGTTATCGGGGATAAGAAAAAAATCCCATATCCTTTCCTATAAAGACGAGACGAGGGAATAATGGGATTGGTTCATAGTTTTATTCTTCCTTTCCTGTCATGTGAATGAAAAAGAGATTATTGCCAGCAGTAAATACTCTGAACATCCTTCGAGAACCAATCCTTCTCTCTCCACGGGTTTGTAGTTTGCTCATTTCCAGTTTTTAGTTTGTCTTTTTCTTCCAGTTTAGTGTCTGGCGTTGTATTGTTTGTTTTCTTGTGGTATTAACAAAATTAAGGTTGAATGTTGCATCGCTGTACAATATAGTTATCGTTTTCATGTTGCATTGTGCTCCGTTGATGATGCGGTTGTCATCTATAATATGAGTATTTTTATTCTTCCTTTATGATAACTTCTAATAAAGAATGTGACTCATTTGCGATATTCGAATGTAGTCAGAATGTCTTAGACACTATTCAGAATTATATATATGATAATGGGACTGTATCCTCTTTAATGGAAGAGATGGCAAAGCGATCGCTCTTCCTAGGTACGGGAGCGACAACCTTTGATGGGACACATCACGTAGCTTACTTTCCCAAACTTATACAAATTACGTATGCAGGTCGAACATCAGTGCGTCCAGCAGATTGCATTGAGCACTGATTGGATTTTGAACTGACGAAGTTTTGCCAGGCAAGAGCTGCGAATCTTTACCTTAGCCAAGAAAACTATCATTTGATGCGATAGGGACAAGTTGAGGAGTGCATTGAACTGTTCTGCTGGAGGTCATTTGCTCTGCAAAATGCTGTGGTTTCTTTCAGCCAACATTAACAGGGCCTGATTTTGTATCTTTCGGATATGCTGATGCTCTTGCTGTTGTAATCAGAGTGAGCTGGGCGCTTGTTAGCACGGACTCTTGCCCCTTAATCAGCTTGCACTACTTATATGTCGGTTGCCGGGAAGATTTTGGATATGGCTATTCGTTAGTTTTCTAAATTGTTGCTAGGTATCTCCAGAACTGGGTTTTGTTTTATATCTCAAGGGATGCATTTTCATGAGAAGAAAACCTGTCCAGATATTGCTTTTCAGTGTATTCGAAGAGTGAATGTCATCATCAGAATCTGGTTAAGACTATTTTCTGTATTGAAGCTAATCATAAAATGCTTGCTGCCAGTTTGGGCTGCCTCTTCATTCAAATATATGACAACTTTATTAACCAAAAAATCTTTTTATTGCATTGTATATTGATTTCTTATCTTTCCAGTGTTTATTTCATTCAGTGGCTTTCTCAGAACCTTTGCCGCATTTCAGTGTGAGCACATTTTCTCCACCAAGACTTTAAGGGGATAATTGAAATCAATCATCTAGGAAAAAGCTTGTGGAAAGGCTCGAGTAGCAGATGTAAGCGATTTTAGATCAATTATAACGATGCTTTATTTGAATAAAGGGCCCTTAAGGCCTCGTAGACCATTGCAACCGTGGCGAGTCTTGAAACGAGAACGCAATCAAATATGAATTTTATGGAGAAATGGAATCATTGGAATAGCTCCTAAGAATTCGAATTGATCCAAAAGTGTAAATTTCAGAAGTAGAAAAGAGAGCAGTTTTTAATTTTTTTTATTTTATTTTATTTTATCGAAGCGATTATTTTCAGTACGTAGTGCAAATAGCCATACCACTAGTTGAACCCTTCTCTGTAAACGCAATCCTCTCCTTTCAACTAGAATAGTCGGTGTTATGCTCGGCGATACTCAAGTCAAAGTCAGTTTGCGTATCCAAAGCCCCTACACGTCTCAATTGTACCAGGAAACCGCTCCTAACCTGCAAAGCCTGGTCAACTTCCTGGCAAAGCTGCAGCTAGCCTTAGCTCTTGGCTTATTGACTAATGGGTAGCACCAACTTGGGTATCTGAATGTTGGCAACACCTTTGATCTGCTTAATGAGGTCCGTGGGTTCTCGCCTAGCTTTCGTGTGTCCATTGTTGACGAACCGTCTGTTATTGAGGATGATTTCACACTCCTTGTTATGCACGGAGAGCAGTTGTTCACTTGATGTTTAGATACAGTTCTCACAAGCAGCGTGGTCGTACCGTATCAACCCAAGAAAGTTTTCTGAAACTGTGCTTTTCTGACATACTGTGGTTTCCCCATTTTTTCACGTCTCTTAATGGGATTATTTAAAAGACAGAAGAATTTTGTGGTTCATTTTATATATTAAAACAGAATTCCATCAAATGTAAGGGAGCCCATAGCAACGCCAAAGTGTGGAAAATAAAGGCTATGTTTCAGAGACCAAACTGTCTCTCTCCTCAGGCCTGAGGGGAGAGACAGTTTGGTCTCTGAAATATAGCCTTTGTTTTCCACATTTTGGCGTTTCTGTGTGGTCCCTTATATTTGATATTATACACACACACACACACACACACACACACACACACACACACACACACACACACACACACACACACACACACACACAGTCTTATTGACAGTCAAGTTGATGAAACATTGTGAAAAAGATATCCTTTTATCAGATGATACACAGGACATAGTATCTACTTGTCTTATTGACAGTCAAGTTGATGAAACATTGTGACAAAGAAATCCTTTTATCAGATGATACACAGGACATTGTTTGTTTATTGTGACAGTCCAACAAAAGTTTCTTTTAATATTTACCGAAGCATTTTATCATATTCGGATTATTAGCCAGCAGCATTGCAAGCGCAGGCTTTTATGCGCCGCCACGAACAAAAAAAAAGTACGTTTTTTGTTTTAGCGTATTGTCATGATTTATGTTTCATTGTGTTGGTCAAGCAATCTCGCTCTTTTGTATCGGTTTGTTGCTGATGTTGATTGGGACGAGCTGGTATCTCTCGGACGGTGGGTGGCCCGAATTTGAACAAAAGAGTCTACAATGTTTCAATTTTTGGGCTAAATAAACATGCAGAACCATTTGACTTTTCCTGGAAAGAAAATGCCCCAGTGGTAGTTACTGGAAAACAAGCATTGATTTCAGATTTTTAAAAATGTTTATCTTACGGTTTTAATCTAAAGTACTGAAAGCTTTTGTTACTTGTCTGGTCCAACAGCTCAGTCCAAATGGTGTGGTTATTTTCCAAGCCGGATTAAAATTACTTGCGACATACAGAGGCTACTAATGATATCCCGTTCCTATTCTCTGTCTTCTATGTGACTTTCAAACTACACTGTTTGGAGCTGTAATTCTTGTTCTGATGAGACGTTCAGTTAAAGATCTGTGAATTTGTCGTAAAGCTCCCGGAAATATATTTTCCTTTTCTTACGTCAGCATTGTTTCGAAGTTGCTTGTCTGAAGGCATTCATAGCACTGCGGGCAAATAGATATATATAAGGGTAAATGAGAGAAGTAAATTTCACAACAATTCGCATGCGAATCATGATGTGACGGCCATGTTGAATCTGATGCCAGCCCTTAAGCCCGTCATCGTTGGTTGACCAATAATGTCTTGATTTTGTTGGAATGGTAGCTATTGCTAAGTTTTATTGGCCACTGATTCTCCCCTCTAGAGTGAAGAGAATGTGGAATTTCACTAAAAAATAGAAACTTAATCCACTTAACCTTTGAACTAAGTAGAACTAAAAAAAAAAAATTTAAACCAAAAAATCGCTCCCTTACGGACGGTGGCCCTAGAAAAGTATTTACGTAGTGTAATGAAAACAAATAATCATTGTGTTCTAGCTATTTCCAACAAACGCTGCCTTGTTATATCCGCTCCAAACATGCTCTGTGGATTCCAGGTATTTCTTTATGCCGTTTTCATGAAAATTTTCAAAGGCCTTCATAAGCATCGCGAACTCCCAGTTGTTATTCCCCCCACCCTCTTTATGAAGTGTCGGGTGTTTTTTACTCGAAAACAATCCTCCCTTTGCTGTTCCATTGTGTTAATATTTGCGGGGGTGATTTTTGCAGTTTCAGTACACCGAAAAATTTTTATTAGATCGACGAAGTTGTCAGTGGCGATTATTATTATTGTTGGTTTCTGTGAAGATCTATCGTGCCAAGAAAACTTTAGGATAGTTGTTTTTGATGTATTGAATTAGATTGTTAAAAAGTTTTCTGAAACAAAGCTTCCGTTCTAATCATGATTATATGAACAGCTCAGCTCAAATTCATTTTTCCTTGCTTAGACGCGCTGAGGGCAGGGGACACTGGCAATTTTTTTTTTTTTTATCTAGGGTAATTTCAGTAACTTTTTTCACGATGAGGATTTAATTGTTAGTTCGTCTGTATCAGAAGCACTAGCGGATCCAGGGGGCGGGGGTGGGGAGCGGACCTGGGCACGTGGCCCCCCCCCATGAAAAATAATGACAAAATAATAATATTGAAGATTTAGATGATATAACATAAATGAGAAATATAAAAATGGGGAAAATATAAAAATCTGTTATAGAAAAATATTGTGTGTATATATATATATATATATATATATATATATATATATATATATATATATATATATATATATATATATATATATATATGTATATATGTATGTATGTATGTATGTATAATATGAAAATTGGTGCCGCCCCCATGAAGTATTTCTGGATCCGCTAGTGATCAGAAGTTTACATGTAAAAGGATATTTTATTCAAGCATCAGTGCCTGGAGTAAGCCTTTGAGTAGTTAAGTGAGAGCTTAGTGCATATTAGCTCTCAAACACACACACACACACACACACACACACACACATGCATATCATATATATGCTCAGACACTTCCATTTTAAAGAGGGAACTTTTCAGGAAAACCCACCATCATTGGTGGTAAGTTATTCGACTGTTTATATATATATATATATATATATATATATATATATATATATATATATATATATATATATATATATATATATATATATATATATATATATTTAAAGGCAATCGAGTAACCTGTCACCTATGATTGTGGGTTACCCTGAAAAGAATAATTCTTTAAAATGAAAGTGTTTGAATACTTGGGAATAGTAAACAAATATTGGCGAATGTAAATAAATCAGAATTTAACGTAAATTTTGAAGTTCCTTTTCCCTAGTTTTCACCTTATACGCATAACCTTACGGTAACTAAGGTTTAGGAGAATGTATACTCAACCAAGTTTAGTTTTACAGCATAATTATTAGTCTTTAAAATAATGTAGAACAGATTACCAGTTAGAGAAATGAGGTCAGCATATGTGGGTAGTATTGTGACATTAACCTGACGCGTAGTTTTAACGATCATATTCTAAAGCGAGAAACCTCGTTTCTCTGACCCTTTAATATGTAATTATATGCAAAAGGCATGAAGATTATCTCTCTCTCTCTCTCTCTCTCTCTCTCTCTCTCTCTCTCTCTCTCTCTGAGTCGTTCCACCTTAAAAATATTCTTGAGGTTAAAGCCTTTTGTAGTTGACAAACGACGAATTTCCTTTTAATCATCATGATCAATTCAGTGATATTTATAGTAATGAAATGATATTTAAACACTTGTGATTGCCACTTGGCAACCTGATGTTTATTTTGCCTTTGAATCGCCAAGTGATGCGCAGACACCTGGTATATTGGAGAATCTGCTCGTCTTTTGAGCTACGTAGACATGGTAACAAAAGCATTATCTTTCGTATATTTATCGGAGAATTCCGTTGAATTCTGGTTAAAAGTCAGCTGGCGAAGTTTTCAAAGAACTGCTGTAAAATTAAACTTATTTTTTTATATTTTTTCTGTTTGGATAGTCTTTGTTATGAACCCCAGATGGCCTCATCAGTAAGGAGAATTTCCACTGCGTAACCAGCGTGGGCGAAACAAAACTTCCAATTGATCTGAAGTTTGTGGGAAAGAAATTATGATTGACAAATTGTTGTTTGATGACAATCTACAGAAAACAAATAGTGGAGACTTTGATGTGGAATACAAACTTTGTATTTTATTTATTTCTTTTTTTACCTTTCACGTCTTGTGTTTTAGCCATCGTTTATGGGAGACTTTGATGTGGAATACAAAATTATATTGTTTTTATTTATTTTTTTTTTCTTTCCTTTCACGTCTTGTTTTTTAGCCATCATAAACGAAGGTTCATCATGTGCAGAATTAGATTTTATTCTTTTTCTGCAATCCATTCTACGTGTTTTGCTACTGAGGGGCGTATATTGCCTTTTTTTAAATTTTTATTTTGCTATCGTATCCAAAACATACTTGAGACTTCAGAGCCCCAGGCGTCGTCGATATTAGTTTTTAGAACCACTACTATCGGTCCTAAGTAATTTTTACAAGCATTAAGTCCTTATAAATTTCCCAAGACTAAATTTGCCTAACAATTAAGAATATTGGTGAACTTGGCTTATTAAAACGTGAAAGTTGTGGCGGTAATCTTTTGTCTCTGATTCGAAAATAGTTGTTCCATGGTATAATGAATTAGATATTACTTGCTTAATATCTGTGAACAAAAAAAAAAAAAAAAAAAGTCACACGTGTATAAGTGATAAAATTCATCGTCAGCCAATCAGCTATCAAGGTGGAGATGTGTTGGTACCGAATCCACGTGCAGAAGCTGAATTCGACAGGCGTATGTGGAGCAGAATCGATATCAGCTTATATCCCTCTTGATAGCAGGTGGTCAGAGTCTTTGTCTATCGTTGTTTTATAGCAAGGCAGCAATGGTTCGAATCCTGCTGGGGACGAAGTACGTCTCGATTGTAATTTCCTTTGGGCGTAAGACATTCCCAAGGAATAGCGAGTTGGGTATTGAAAGATATTTGTGGATTATATATATGTATATGTATATATATGTGTGTGTGTACATGTATATATATTTGCACATATGTATGTATAGATGTATGTATGTATATGTCCTGCAAATCATTTGATAAATAGGTATCCAATACGTTTCTTTTGCTTGATCAAATTGATCAGCACATTTATATATATATATATATATATATATATATATATATATATATATATATATATATATATATATATATATATATATACATACATACATAAATAAATGTGTTGATCAATTTATATATATATATATATATATATATATATATATATATATATATATATATATATATATATATATATATATATATATATATCTGATTTGTGAACGTGCGTATATTTTAGATCAGTTTGCACTAGTGCTGATCAAACTGTTCAAATATAAAACAAAAGTATCGGATATCTGTGTGTATCAGATGATCCACAGGACATTGTTTGATCGTTGTGACATCCGAACAAAGTTTTTTTTTTTATTTTACATTTATCGGGGCATTTTATTATTCGTGGAATAATAACCAGATGCATAACAAGTGAAAGGTTTTCAACGTTTTCATACCGAGTGCATTGTCATCTTTTCGTTTAATTCGCCTCGGTGGAGTTATCTTGCTCTTTCGTATTGATCTGTTCTTGATGTTCAGTTTGCTCAGTTTGTTCAGGTATTGTTCTTGACTTGAACGACTGCTGAGTTTTTTTCTTGTGGAGAGAAATTGATGTTTGTATTGATACGAATGCGAGTTTTCTCCTCTGGTATGGCAAAATACAATGCGAGCTGAAGGATCTTCCTATTTGTGGAGTTCATGTTCTGCAACTCTGCTTCAAATTTCTAAACTCTCTCTCTCTCTCTCTCTCTCTCTCTCTCTCTCTCTCTCTCTCTCTCTCTCTCTCTCTCTCTCACTGTAACTATCGCGTTCAACAGCTTATGCCAACTGTGAAAATACATTTCAGTTACGATATACAAAGAGGAAATTAATGATGGCGAATGCTCTTAGATATTGATTGTTCTTGATTGTGTATCTATAGTCAAGACGTGTTCATATTGCGATGCAAGTTATTGTTTATTAAAGACTCGTTAACTTTTACTGAAGATTAATTATGATCTTTCGCTTTATTAACTGTTTCAAATCACCAACTATATTTGTCACTGACAAAATACTTTCTGTTTTTCCCCCTCTGCGTAGATTGCACAGTGGAAAGAGGCCATATTTTATTGAAACCGAAATATATTAACCGCGTTCTATTTTTCAGTTTTTATGCTGCGGGAAAAATAGTTTCCCTCGTATATTTTTTTTTCCCCTTTACGCGATTTTTGCCTCGTTTCTTCGTCGTACGAGTTGCAGAAATGTTGCAGAAATACATTTTTAGTTTGCATTTGCCACCCAAAAATAAAAATTTGTATAACATCCATGCATGTCATGATATGACGTAACTGATGCAACCAGAGGATTCGGTGACCTTTTACCGTGTTCTACCAAAGTGACGAAGTATGTGGTGGCAGTCCTTACGATGATGCCAGCTCTGTAGCCGCTGCTGTCACTGAAATCGGTCAAGGCCTTCCCAGAGCATATCGAGACCTCATTACAGTCGTTCGACAGCTTTCATTGTTTCATATCTTTATATAACTGATACCAGCATTAAGTCTGTAATAATATTTTATTCAGTCGTGAATTTAGGAATAAAAGAAGTTTTAGTAAAGTACACTCATATCTGCTGTTTACGTACGGGTTCTAAAATTATTAGGTTACATTTAATCAAGTTGTTGAGATGAATTATGGCAATGCCTGTATCGCGGAGATATTAATTATCTTGGATTTTAGGTTATCCATTCAGAAGGCTAAATAGAGCAGACCTGCCCAGTTCTTTTCAAGGTTACGTCGCATCTCGAGAATTCTCCGTAATGGTGCTGACGTAACTTTACGTCTCGTTTTCTGACGTAACGTTCACAAAATAGTGTAGTCCTCTCTCTCTCTCTCTCTCTCTCTCTCTCTCTCTCTCTCTCTCTCTCTCTCCTTCCTTGTTTGCACTGGTCAAGAGGCCGCCAAGCTGACTCATGCTTATTGCAATTTTTGGGTACAAGACTGTCAAGCTCACTTTTATTACGCCATGGTTTTTTTCGTTAGGTGTTCGTAAGGAAAATCATATCTTAATGAAAACTAGTTTTAACGATAAAAATATAGTTTTGCAGTAGTGCGATTAAAATGGAAAGCTTTAGGGAATGTCTGAATCGATGAACAGGGATGGTTAATTTCGATCTATGGTAAGTAAAACATAATTATCAATGTGAATTACTAATGTTTTCTTACTTGGAATGGTGATAGACCGTAAGACCAAACTGTTTGCAATTCCCAGCTAATATTTCATGCCACATTATTTGGCCGTAGATTGGGTGTGACTTCCATAACATCGTTTTATAAATGTGGTGTGAGATCCTGCCCTCGTTTTTTCGTTTCCTGCCTCGGCATTGTCCTAATAATGGTTGCCTGGCGACATTCATAACAGCAGGAACGGAAGCAACCGGGATATTGTTACCCCAGATGCGCTGGACGATCACTTCGTGTTGGAGGCATTCTTTGCGCTTGCTGGAAAATGGCCCACCCACCCCCCACCCCCCAAAAAAAAATATAATAAAATAAAAAACTTCCACGTTTCTTTTTTCACTTTGAACAGTTTCACGAAAATGAAATAGCGTTTGAGATTTTTTTTTTTCATTTTCCTGCTGTTTAAAACCACTTTGGATTAATGCTTTTAAATCTTTTTTTTTTTTTAAATTTGTCAAATTTTTCAGTGTCTGTTTATCGTCACTTGCTGCTGTGCGCTTTTGCAGTATTTTATAATACAGTCATAAAAGCCATGTAACTTGTTATAGCACTTGCTCAGTGCAATACGCCATGACGTGACTTCTTGATATAACAAAGATCTCCAGTATTTTGTTAATTAGTGTTTTTTTATCAGATATACCAGTCGGAAACGAGCTGTCTCGTTTCAGAGACACCTCAACTTTAATTTGTCGTTGTTTAAAAGGTAGGCAGTCTCTCTCTCTCTCTCTCTCTCTCTCTCTCTCTCTCTCTCTCTCTCTCTCTCTCTCTCTCTCTCTCTCTCGTCATTAGCCTGTGTGAAGTCTTCCCAACTCGAAAATTTGCATGCAGGGGATGGCCTTGACTAATTCATTGTCATGGAAAATAATAAATTTTATTAAGTTACTTATAATTTGTAACACGAAGAAAACTGCGTATTTTTCCTTTAATTTGACGTACGATTGGCAGATACTGCGAGTGTTTTGGTGTTTTGCAGCCAGTGTTGAGTTATTGAGACCTGTAAGGAAAATTTTCTTGAATCCCAAATAAAATACAAAAGCGTGAATTGTTTTATCTGCCGTCCAACAATTCCTTAGTTTTTGAGTCTTGTAAGTTTTTTTTTTTTTTACTGGACTAATATCGTTCATTTGTATTAGTTTACACTCGCTGTCGGCACACCTTGGACTTTGTCGAGTTCCAAATTAACCTGAGTCTTAAACTAAAGTTTATGCGTTATATGTGCCTCGGACAAAACGATGATTCAAAATTATTGCAGCGCATGTGGGAATACTGTGGTTATTATTCATTATCAATCATATTAATTTATGTATTTCACCTTCATTACGGCGCTGAATAATGTTGATGGGTTCCGGCGTTTGGTCTTCAAGACCTAAATTTCTTAATCAGTCAATCAACAAACTGAAAAAACATAATTTTTTGTCGAGGTTAAATTTTTTTAATGGAGCCTTTGACATGATATACAAGTATTTTATGATTTTCGTGTTTAACTATTTTTTTTTTCATCTTGTTCCTTTTAAAGTTTCTTAGTCATATATTGATGTGTGACGTTTGTTGTTAATTCCTGTCTGTTTTTTGGTAAGACCATGATATGTATATTACTTAGTGGCAACTATAGACGCTGAAAGTTTCATTCATATAAATGAACTGTGATCTGTTAGGGTTTTAATGAATAATTAATTTTTTGAAGTGGATTTATTCAAGTACCAGACATCAGTTTTAACGTTTTTGCGTAATTTTGTCATTCTTTTTATTCCGTGTTTTTTTCCAAGTTAACAGATAATCTTTGGGGTTGTCAGTCATGTCGGAAGCTTTTGCATGGAGTGAAAAGGGAAAACCAGTTGCCTATTGCATTTAAGGATATGAGCTTCATTATGTAAATTTTTTATTTATGATGTAAACATGTAATGAGATTATTTTATTTATTCGTTCCTTACCTGTCACTCAACCGTTAGTTATTCATCAGCAACAGTAAATAATTTTGTATAAAATCTTGGTTGCTTTGTGACCTCTGTCTGAAATTAGAATTCCTTGAATCTCTCCCTCTCTCTCTCTCTCTCTCTCTCTCTCTCTCTCTCTCTCTCTCTCTCTCTCTCTCTCTCCAAACAAGTCACAGCTTTCCATAATTAATCTGTGGAAAGCGGAAATTCTCAGAATAATTCTTTGGCGATCGTATCTTTCCGTTGTAAGCTAACGTTGGCATTATCTCAGTGCTTTCGATTTTTCCCAGTTCCCGGTCATTCGCCAGTTCCAGGTCATTCGCCAGTTCCCGGTCATTCGCCAGTTCCAGGTCATTCGCCAGTTCCAGGTCATTCGCCAGTTCCAGGTCATTCGCCAGTTCCAGGTCATTCGCCAGTTCCAGGTCATTCGCCAGTTCCAGAGTTAGACACCACCCTTGTTTTCCTCTCCTTCGTATGCCCTGAGCTAGGGACGGACATAAGATTACCAAATCATTGCTTATGTTCAGAGATGGTTTTGGAATAATGTGGCGTATCCAGGACAGTGAGGAGGTAAGCTGAACACTTAATATATTGGCGAACTGTTTTTTGTTCTTGTTCACGAACCTGATCTCTGGAATGTTTCCTGAGAATCAAGTGGAAGCGTCATCGTTTCGTATGCAATTGTACACTGCCACTCGAACCAACTACAGCTCCTCAGAGTCAAGAATATGGAGACTGTGCACTGCGTTCTCGTTCTGACAGTAATTTCATACTGTTTTCATCTTTATATTGTAAGCATAAGGCCTTTATTTTTAGTCATGTCGTCTTAGGCTGTTCCCTAAGTTTGTCTTCGTTGTAAAAAATCTGTCAGCACTTTTACAGCAGCTTGAACTGTCGTTATTATATGTTTACCCTTCCTGTCAAAAGTGACGGTAATATGCTTAATTGCATTGTATCTAAAATAAGTAACAAACTATGAATCAATGGAAGGGCAACTTGTCGTAGTTTTGCAAGATGGAATACTTTACTTTTGGTGAATATTTCTTTACGGAAAATATAGGATGTTCTGTCGTCTGATTTCTGCTCATTTAAAATTACTACAACAAAAGAAAAATATCACTAGCGCAAATATTGTCAGCAAGTTTTTGATGGAGCATGGGGTTACACGCAAAAAATGAAACATATACATGGAAATCTTTCTTCATTTTTAGACTTCAGAGATTGTTGGTATAACTAATAGTTTTTGCACTAACAGTTTGTGGTAAATATCCATAAATGATTCATTTCCAGAACAGAACTTTTTTCTAACACTACCAGAAAAATTGAGAAATTGTTCCTTGCATATTTCAGGGGCTAAACTGATGTTCGAGAAAAGACTTTTGTAATTGAGAAAGCTTCTGCTCTCTGGATAAAGTGTTTCTTTCCAAGTGAATGATATTTTCATGAGTAATAATGCACTTTTGTTTTTCATGCGAAAAACTGTCATAGTTCATTGGGGGATAAAGTTGATTAATCTAGTGGGTATAATTACTGTCCATGATGCTAGGTTATTTGTATCTTAGTGAATAGGTTGTTGTTATCCAGAGGGGAAAAATATTTGCATGCCATCAAGTAGAGGGGTCTGAAAAATGGGACTTGACCCCAGCCTTATTTTAGGGACAAACGGAAACTAAACGAATTTCCTACAATCCGGATTTTAATTGGACAATTACGCTCCACAATAACACCCAAGAACCTTTGATACCACTAGAGTTTGTTGTTGACTTAATCAGTCTGCGCTGAAGCTTATTTTTTTGCTTTCAGTGCAAGACTTCCAAGGCATTTTGGTTTTTACTTTTCCTATCACTGTTCTTAAAGCTTCCTTCGACGCGTTTGCAGTTTTCTAAGACTTGAAAGTGTGATTTCATTAGCGTTTGACTGTGTACAAGGACTTAATGATATAATAATGCAAAAAGGTAAGATTTTTTGGATGACGAACCCAAGGTTATTCAGGTCTATAGTATCACTGAGTAATATATTCTGCGTAATTTAATCAGCAGCTCACAACCTCAATAAAAGCAAAGTATTAAGTTCAGGCAGCAAGTGACGTCAGGAAAGATACAATCACTATAACTATGAACAGGGTAAAGTAGAACAATTTATATCTGTGAAAATCTAGGAAATTTCGGCTGAAGTCATCAGAGGCGCTTTCGCTTTTAACTAGAGAGCGATTTTTTTCTTTTCATAATAACCTTTCAAATCCTTTTCTCTTGCTCTTTTCAGCCTGGCACAGCTGTTGTCATCGTTGTCACAAGCGTCTTCACTGCGAGAAGGTAGGAAACCAAAATATATACTTATGTAACTGCCATTTCTTGAGCTGCCATAGCGGTATAAAGTGACGCGTGAAAGTAAATTACCCGCTCTTATAATGGACAAGAGATAGCGAGAAAATAATATGACATCCTGTCAAGACTGTACAGTATACCCGGGTTCCTTTCCTAGGGGTGTAGAGTTGAAATCCCTGAGAGTCGCCCAGAATCACGTACGTTCGCGGAGTTTTTCCACTTCTTTTGCAACGGGAAACTGAACGGTTTGTTATCGCGGGCTCTTTGACAGATCACCACCTCCCATTCCGCGCTGAATTTTATGAAGAACAAATGTCAAAGTTAGCGTGATCCTCACAGCTAGATTGCGAGTGAATTAAGCACGGTCCTGCTAACTTTCGCGATCGATAGCAGATATCTCGGAATACTTGACATATCACTTTAGGGAAATTAAAAATTAACTCGAATGACAAATATCAGAATTGTAGATACTAAAAAGACAAAATAGACTATTTAACTTTTGAAAAATTCTTAAACTTGAATTAAAAGCTGAGCTCTTAGACATTTAGCATTGGTTCAAACTTCATTTTGAGCTCAGATATTCTTTTACGGAATGAGACAACTTCCATAATTCTAACAGTTATAGTTTTTAATCAGTGGACTAGATTTAAACACTACTCTTACAAGTACTGCTGAAGAGTTCTTCGCTTTTTAGGTCTCAGAATGTACTTAGATATTTCATAAATTCCTCAGATAAATCAACTGTTGCATTTCTCTTCATTACATTCCGCGCATATTTTTATAGCTCGTCTCCACTAATGTCTGAATGTATGTGACTTCCTCCAAGCAACTGGTTCTTATTTTGTCAAATTAACTGAAAATTGAGCACCCATTGTAAAGCACAGTAGACTAGGAAAGAGTTAGTAATAAAATCAGTCGATATGCTTAGACCTTGAAGAATGCTGTGATCGCATATTAAAGAGGGGAACATTTTGCCTCTCTCTCTCTCTCTCTCTCTCTCTCTCTCTCTCTCTCAAGAATTTCGCAAGCCTTATTTCTAATTCTCGCTTAAATTGCTCTCTCTCTCTCTCTCTCTCTCTCTCTCTCTCTCTCTCTCTCTCTCTCTCTCAAAGAATGTCGCAAGCCTTATTATATATAAATATATGTGTATGTGTGCATTCCCTGTGCCGTTATTTCGGTCCCTTTCATTACGATGGAATTTGGACAGAATTACCGACACGTAAAGAAAATCAAAAGATCAGCCGTAGCGAGGAGTTGCCCTTAGTAATTCTAATCTTGTTGAATCCCTTTTAAGATCTCATTATCTCTCGCCGGCCCCCGAAAAAGGGGGTCTCCGAATGGGCCCCGCGATGTTCCTGGAGTTCTATTTCAGTTCGAAAAACGCGATTTGTTCCGAAACTTAACCAGAACATTATGCTAATTAAACACATTGCGAGCTCTCCTTATTACATTCCATTAGATTTATTCCGCAGCGGCGCCACCTCATTAGGGAGAATAACTCTTACGCCGTCTTTGAGTTAAAGGTCATTATTGCTTGCGTTAGGGTTATGATCTGTCTTACGGGATCTGGGCAAATGGATGGTGGACAAGTCCAAGTGCAGGAAGCACTCGCTGCCAGTACCTTTATCATATTGTGTCTATTTATTGGTTTGATTATTTTCTCGTTTTTTCTCCGTCTCCCTCAGATTAGAAAATTGATTCTAAATACTGTATTCACTTATATAGAATTTATAGGGAAGGTTTAGTCAGTTTCTCCGTGAAGGAATATTTTCCAGTGCCTATTAAAGGTATACATTTTATGTATACATCTGAGCTTTATTTGCGCAACAGTTCTGATGTTATCGTCTTTGCTAACAAGGAAGCAGTTATGAATAGGTTGGTTTAGCTATGTTTCTTTCATAGCAGTTTTAATTGCATGTGTATTTTTGTCCATTATTGCTCGTACGGATGTAGTTCCGTATCGTTCTCCTCCCAGACTAATTAGAAACATTATATGAGCTGGAATTTATCCCAGGTTCAGTCCTTGCCAGCAGTTCACAGAGAGAGAGAGAGAGAGAGAGAGAGAGAGAGAGAGAGAGAGAGAGAGATCGCGATTGATTAAGAAGAATCGATTCATCCTTTGCCATTGAATGACCAGACGAAGTTCGTATTAGTGTCCTCCTTTGTCATTTCTGTAACTTATGCAATAATAAGGAACGAGTGACATTACAGAGATTCGAGAGACAAGGGGGAAGTGATTACATACCCTCCATTGTACTTCATTTTATAACGTCTCTTCATCTACCGTCCTTTTCTGAGTTCAAACTAGGGTAACAGTGCACTGCCTCTCAACAATCAAGGTGTAAAGGCTAGTTTCAACTCCAGCGCACATATTCCTGTTGAATTTATGTTTTCGTGTGTGAATCGAAATCAACCCAGCACCAACATGAAGCAATCATAAGATCCTTCAAAATAATTCAAACACTCGAGATAAAGTTATTGGAAAAGGTAATATCAAACGGCATGCATACAAAAATAAAAGTTCATCCTTCAAATGCCCCTTTGAAATCGATGGAAGGCATATTGGCCGAAAAGGGGAACCCTGTCTCTTCTAGGCCTCTGCAGAAGAGACATGAGCAGGGCACCATCGCAATAACAAGGCTCCCAAGCTCCACAATTAAGCTCGCGAAGAGGCCCAGTTTATAAAACATAGCCTTTGGGCTCGATTGGAAGCACTCGAGAGACCATGGTAACAAAAGGAACCAAATATTTCCCCCGAAATCCCCGGAGGATAGCCAATAACAATCAAGTATTTTTAATTCAGTTTTGGAAAGGCACTCAACGCAGTTCCAGCATTCTTATAAAGCTCCTTGATGACACGGACTCCACCCACAGATCCTGAGACCCTAAAGTTGGCCTCAGCATGGATTCCGTGCCTTCAAGGAGTTTTAGAAAGAAGAAGAATGTGTTGAGTGTCTTTTTCCAAAAATAAATCAAATCAGTTTGACAAATAAAGGTTATCCTCTTGGGATTCCGAAGAGTGAATCTTTGGTCCCTGATGTGGCCATGAATTCTTTGGTATCAACCTTTCCAATAACTTTCCTCCATCTGTTTATATTATTGAGAATGATTTGATTATCGCAAGGTCGACGTTGGTTCCCAATTTCAAAATTGGCTTATAAGGGGGAAATGGACTTACTTTTCCACAGATGCCAAAATCGTTCAGAACCCAGCCTGGAGAGTTCATCGGTCAAAAAATTTGGTCAGTTTCATTTTTGATGGGGGCTGGGTTGTCTATTTCTCTTTCGTAATGACTCATTATTTTCTTCTCTTCGGCGCGCCCCCACCCTCTCTCTCTCTCTCTCTCTCTCTCTCTCTCTCTCTCTCTCTCTCTCTCTCTCTCATATACCCACAGATTTTGTGATTTGATTCATTTCTTCTTGTTCATAACATTCCTTATTTTCTCTCTCTCTCTCTCTCTCTCTCTCTCTCTCTCTCTCTCTCTCTCTCTCTCTCTCTCTCTCTCATATGCTTTTAGTGTGATTTTTTGCTTCTTCATAACGGTCCAGATTTTCATTCTCTCTCTCTCTCTCTCTCTCTCTCTCTCTCTCTCTCTCTCTCTCTCTCTCTCTCTCTCTGCCGGTGCGTAGAACAACTTGCTTTTTAAATTTATTTAGGGGTGAGGGGTTGAGGGTCGCGTGATATGTATGGATTCTTTGTTTGTATGTGTAGTGAGGATATGCAATCGGTCGAGTATGCTATTGTAAGCCGTTGGGTCCTGAGAGGGAAAGATCGAGTAGGGCGATTTCCTTATTTTCTTTCTATTCCTAAAATCTCTTCTTCTAACCTCCTTTTATTTTTTCAGTTAAAACTGGGGTAACAGTGAACTAATCCTCTTGACATTCAAGGTATGAGGGTTAGTTTTGGCTGTGTTGAATTCTTGTTTTTCTTTTATTATTATTATTATTATTATTATTATTATTATTATTATTATTATTATTATTATTATTATTACAAGGCGACAATCTGCAGATGAATTGATGTCGAATCTAGTTTTTGTACTTAGGATCAATCAACCCATCAACCCAATATGATGCCCCGCATTAATACTCCAGTATTATTAATACTAATAACGAAATTTTTGCAATAACATCATTCAGAACAATTTAAACACACGCACATGAAAGTTGCTATATAAGGTAATATAAATAACATGTATAAGCCTGGAAGTGGCAAGATGTCCCCTTTCTGGCCTGTGTGCTTTGAAGTACATAAGACCAATCGTGTTAGTTTTTATCTCCTATTCAAGGACATGCACGAAGAGGTGATGAATACGATCATGCTAGGAACAAAATAGTTACCTTGCTGACGAGGCTAATCAAACCTGTCACTTAGCAAATGAGTCAGGAAAATAATTGAGCAAATTACATTTCACGTAATGCAGTTTGAGCATTTGAAAAATGGGACGCTAACGAAGTCGCAATTGTATGCTGGTGACATTAATCTATGACACGATTTGCGGAGAGTCTTTGGAGGTACTGAAAGCTTCAGATTTTCATGAATCATTTTAGGCAGTGGTTTTCATATTCCTCACAGTTCATTATTAATCATAAGTGCCTTGATTTTTTTCACACCATTGTCTCCTTGTATCACGAAATGAGACTTGCATGAAACAGCCGCGTTCAAACGGAGCTCCTGTGAATAGGTTTGATCAAGGTTCCGCGAATCCCGACCTGGCTGTTGATGGGATCCTGTTTCCGCCATCCATGATTCAGGCTTTACTGCAAATTGCCTCGGATCATTCGGCTCCGAATAAAGACCTACAGTCTGTTCTTTAAATTCATCCTTTCGCCGTACTGAAGCCGGTATTTGATTCAGCGACCTTTCGCCGAATCTGTCTGAAATTAACATACATAGAGACCTGTGACTTATCTTTTTTGTATTTTAACGGTCGTGTATAAATTTTTAATGGCTGTGTTAATTATGCGAAATATTAAATCACAGGATGGGATTATAATTTCATATCATTTCATTTGTCAGAATTGAACAATTTGTTTCTGTTCCGTTTCATGCAAAGCGCGTCCTATCTGTCAACTCCTGCTCATCGTTAATATCTGAATTCAGTTTATTACATATTTGACCTTTCGTTAAAGCAAATTGTGTTAATGACATGTTAATTCGTTTTCCGGGGAATTAATCTCGCGGATTTTAATTTCATGAAGCTGTCGTCTGTGTGTGTGTGTATGTATGTGTGTGAGTGTGGCTGTGAGTGTGTTTGGTAGAAGCCAGTGGTTTTAAAAATTCAGTTTGGTCTTGATCTAGCAACGTGGGGAGAGAGCTTGTCGATTCAAATTTAAAAGGTCCTGACGTTTCTTTGTTTGTGAGAGGCGTTTTTATTCATTTCTTGTATTGGCTATTGGCTGTAAATATTCGAGAAGCCCTCTATTGAACCAGTGCGACGATTAAACCTGTTGAATTAAATAGTTCTCTCTCTCTCTCTCTCTCTCTCTCTCTCTCTCTCTCTCTCTCTCTCTCTCTCTCTCTCTCTCTCATGATAGTATATTGTGGCAGTGGTCTTAATTCCGTTGATATTCCACGTGAAATACCATGGAAAATGACTTACAAAGAACGAAGCTATTTTGTCGCATTGCTAGGTATCGTAAGACTCATTTCTTTTAAATATAACCCCCCAATTTCATTCTCAATAACGAACACTAATACAGGATGGTATGAATAAGCAAATAGAGGCATTGCTCTTCAATATTTTGTTTCCTTATTTTTACCAAAAATGATTACGAGACACCCTACTTGAAGGGAATGCAAATGAGGACACTTTTCCAATATACTTTTATCACCGTGATAATCATTCATATCTCTGTTTTGGTTTTCTGTAAAAGAAAACTATTGTGCCGGCATTGTCCGTCCGCACTTTTCTCTGTCCGCACTTTCTGTCCGCCCTCAGATCTTAAAAACTACTGAGGCTAGAGGGCTGTAAATTGGTATGTTGATCATCCACCCTCCAGTCACCAAACCTACCAAATTGCAGCCCTCTAGCCTCAGTAGTTTTTATTTTATTCAAGGTTAAAGTTAGCCATGATCGTGCTTCTGACAACGATGTAGGATAGGCCACCACCGAGCCGTGGCCGCGGTTCATACAGCGTTATACCGAGACCACCGAAAGATAAGATCTATTTTCGGTAGCCTTGATTATACAACGTAGCGGTTGTACAGAAAACTCGATTGCGCCGAAGAAACTTCGGCGCATGATTTACATCAAATTCGCATCCAACAGGTCTACTCTGCGGGACCTTGAGAAAGAGTCTATTCTCCTTCTGCAGACTTCCACGGGAGACTATCACCACCAAACTCTTCCCGCCAGAAAGGACTATATTGCTTGTTTCAATATTGACGCAGAGTAAAGAGTAAACCTCGCTGTTTGAATTGGATTATCTGAGCGAATTTTCATCTCGAATTCCGCAAATTCATATGTGATCGCGGATAGCTCTTTGGCTGATTTATTGCTTTGTTTGCGCTTTCTCTTTTTTTTTTTCTCTTTCCAGTTGATTTTAACGTCTGAATTTGAGTCGTTTCTCGCGAAAGATTCTGTTTCTTAATGCTTCTTTTGGAGGTGAGGTTGCTATCCCTATAACTTTTTCTTGACCTCAGGGAGTGGTAGAAGGTAGGAAGTGACCCACAGACCTAACATACGTGAGCCGTCACCGGACCACACGTCAAAGTCATATATATATATATATATATATATATATATATATATATATATATATATATATATATATATATATATATATATATATGTGTATGTATATATATATATCTATATATAATATATATATTATGTATATATATTTATTCATAATACCCATGCCCCATTGGAGGGGCCGACATCAGAAGGGTACAACTCTCATGTTTCTCTGGAGTTTTTAGGGGTGAGGTTGCTAGCCCCACTCCCTTTTTCCTTGATAAAATGTTTGTAAAGCGCTTGGTACTAAGCCCCTCATAAAAAAAAAAAGACTCGTTACTTTCCAAGGAACGGTATATTTGAGAATTACTCACTGCTTTTCGCCTGAGAATTTTGACAAGGACTTTGAAAACAGTTATCAGTACTTATCAGTTGGAGATTTTTCCTTAACTTCAGCGTTTGTTTTAGATACAGAATTGTCCCCATCACAAACATCATTCTTTATCCTTCTCACGGTTGAACAGAAACATCTGGAGAGACTTCAATAAAACTGCCCCATTCTCGACCACCTGGAAGAAAACCAGATAGCGTTTTCGAAGATCCCAATTTCCAGCATCAGGAGCCAGTATTCGGTAACATCGGCTATTTCAACAGGAGAGCTCAGCGCCCTCGCCTCCCTCGACCAGTGAATGATTGCGATCATCGAGTGGTAATCAAAGCAAGAATACCCCCGGGAAATATTGTGTTGCGACATAATGCGTCTGCCTCCCACAGCGACCATCACGCTTAAAGGAAACTATAAGGAAATTCCGTGATTTGTTACAGCGACTAATTGCTCCCGCACAAAGCGGAGCTGGAAATCGAATACCCGTTCTCTCTCTCTCTCTCTCTCTCTCTCTCTCTCTCTCTCTCTCTGTGGATGGGTGAAAGAAGGTAGATTCAGTTGATGGTTAAACGGATACGGAAGATTAATTCCGTATGCATTCTGCTTTATAATAGTGTATATTGTAATGCGCGTTAAGCTTCAAAACTCGACGCTTTTGTTTTGTTATAATTACGTCTGTCAATCATCGCCGAAAATGAAAGCAAAAAAATTTTAAAAATTGCTACGAATCGCGAGTAGAATCATTTGCATTAGGACAAAGAAATTAATTATTTATTTATACGTCCTTTGTGTTATATCTTTACCACTTTAATATATATTTGAATTAATACATACCCTGTATATTCACATATTTCATTTCATTAGTTTCCGGTTTTTCAGTAAATCGCTAGTAATCTTCAAGTTTTAGATGTAGGATTTCTTAAGTGACCATAATACAGGTTTGCTTAAATTATATTGACCAAAGCTGATCACAAATCACATGAATTATATCGACCTAAAGCTGATCGTAAGTTACTTATTGTACAGAATATATTTCTGTACCTCAGCATCTATATTTGTGATTTAGTAAATTTTTCAAAGCACGGTCCTATAACAGGAGGAATAACCACAGTAACCATGGTTATTGGTTCTGTTCTAGGCCCGCGGTTTGAAAAATTTACTGATGAAATTACAAGTAGAAAGGACGATTAGCAGAAACATACTCTGTTGAGTAAGTCTTTCAAAATTCTAAACACTTTCGGCCAGATAGAATGGGTCTTAGGGAGCGCCATTAATTCGTAGCGGTATTGTGTCTGAATAAGCTTTTTTGTTGTTCTTCTTCTTCTTTTTTAACGTGCTTGTTTTCCCATTTGTATGGGGTAAGCACGATGCCTTCTTTGAAGGACTTTGATTTGGCTCTGGGGTAGGCTGTAGTCTCGATTGGCTACCCTGCCTGTCATCGCTTAGACCCCGGTAGCGTATGTACATGTATTGTACCATTTTTTTGTTGCTTCCGTAATCGTTGGAAGGGATTAGAAATAACGTCCATCATTGCTTTACATGTTCGATGATGCTAAACTAGATTAACATATTGCTTAAGCGTCGAAATCAAGGCTTAACTTCCAGCGCTCAGAATGAGCATCGTCAGAAACAAAGAAATCGGAGCCGTAAGGAATTGCCGACTACCCGACTTACTGTTGCTTGAGGAATGGTTCTCATTTCCTGGAGGTATACCATAAACATGGTGCGAGGAGTAAATGGAGAGGGGGCGGGGCGGGGGATAGAAATCCATACTAGTCAAAGCAGTGTCCAATATGTTGTTAGTAGTAGTAGCAGTCTTCCTCGAAATGGAAGTAATGGGAGTGTCTGTTTGCTAAGTGGGCTACTTGAATCGGGTAATGCAGACGCATCCCCATTACTTCTCTTTTACTTGTTGGCGATCAGCTCTCTCTCTCTCTCTCTCTCTCTCTCTCTCTCTCTCTCTCTCTCTCTCTCTCTCTCTCCACTCCACTCTTGTTCTGTTGTGTTGGAAATTTTTTTAAGCTTTTGATCAATCGCATTTTATTTGACATTGATATCGTAATCCAAAAATGAATGCCACTGTTAGAAATATGTTAAATGTGCAGGTCTTGATATTGTAAATAATCAAAGGGAAAATTTATCTTCTGTTCATCTGCAACATCTTGGAAAAATATGCGAAGTGAGCACCTTAGCAATTTTGATTAGAGTAATGTCCCTGGCAATTTGCTGACCACATTTAGTGTTTATTTATTTATCACTCTTTCAGTGTCTGTAAGGATGGAAAATAGTAAGATAAGACAGTGAATGGTGAACGGGATGTAAAATGATTGTTTATAGATGATGCAGTACTGTTTGGAGACATTAAAAGAGAAGCGTCAGAAACCAGTGTAAGAGTGACATTGTTCGCAATGGGAGGAATTTTAGAGTAGACAGGAGTAAAATTCATTTCAAGTGAAAGCCAAGAAAGTGAGGCAATCCACTGGTAACAAAACATTGCAGATAAGTTTAAATCTTTTTGAAGACGATTTTCTTCAGCCTCTTAAGATGCGTTTTCTGTACTTGAAAAATAAGGAAAGAAAATAACTATCATATGATCGTCCGTTCAGTTTTTTACATTGCATTTTGAAGCTAACACAGTACTCTCTTTTCCTAGGAGGTGGGCTTTTAACATAGTGCTTATAATGCAACAGGTGATGTTGGTGACATGTGGCCTTGTAGCCATTAGCCCCATGCAACCTCCCTGCCAACCCCCACCCCCATAAAAAAAAAAAAAAAAAAAGGTTCCAGTCTCTCTTAATTGAACCTACAAGTTAAAATGTGCGATATGCCCAATTTTTCCCTACCATTCTCAACAACGTCTGTAAAAAGTTCGGAGGATATCACAATACCATTTTGGAAAGGGCAAAGTCCTTTGTCATTCAGAGATCTCTTTGTTCTAGATAGGTGAATCATATCTCCCAACGTTTTACTTTAGGGTTTTAATTTTAGCCCGTAAGAATTGTTTGGATACGTTTCTATTTAAGGCCACTCGAAAATTTACTTTTTCTTTTTTTTAATAAGTGAACTCTTTCGTCTCCATTTTCCATTACTGTCTGTTACTTTTTTAATGAAAACCATATTGTTTGGAAGCTTGAATTTCAAGTCAGTGGCCCCTATGGTGGGCTTGTTCCATATGAATAGGGTTCATCTTCTGAATAATAATAATAATAATAATAATAATAATAATAATAATAATAATAATAGTATAATAATAATAATAATAATAATAATAATAATAATAATAATAATAATAATAATAATAATAATAATAACTGTGTATAAAACATTCTAGTCATACATTTCTTTATTTTATTTTGTGTACATTGACTTTCCACGCAAAGTTGCTATTTAAGTGTCATCTTGAGGTAGAATATTTCTACTTTATTGCAATGTGTTAAAAAGAAAATTCTATTAATAAATGACAAAGTTATTCGAACTGAAAATTTCTATACTTTCCCCACAAAAAATACTTTGCTAAAGATAAACAGACATATACATTTTTGTACCATGTAATCTAACACTTCGATTACTTACCTTCATTTCTGAACTTATTTAAAAAATAGTTTAATCTAAGAAGGACAATGTTTTCATTTAAATATGGGCAACACAGAGGATCATGTTTACTCTTACCTGTCATTTTATTCATATTTTTTAGCGTTAAGGAAGTGCAGAACTTGACCAAATAATGTACATTATGTACTTTAAGGTACTGGGCATACAAACACGCTGGAATAACAAATTGGTAATTTGTCTTTAACTTTGGAAAATTAACAGACAAAATAGAACCAGTTGCTTGCTTGAGTGAGAAAATGCCACGAGTTTTCAAGAATGAAGAAATAATGTTTGGCTGACTTTTTCCTATGTTTATGGCCTTTGGTTTTTCCAGGCTTTAGATTTCTTTACAACTTTCCAAAGTTATTCTTACCAAAAACATCTGTTTTCAGGTAGCTATTTGAATTTGAGGTGAAATCGAAGAAAAACAAGTTGAAATTATATAGTTGTCGGGTCAGCATATAAGACATGAAATTCTGTAAGAATTTCTATAAAGGAAAGTTACTGGCGCCAAATGGTATTAGTCAGATGTATTTTTCCAAACTCTTTCTTGTATGAATTGGCGTAATCTTCTTACACACTCTCGCTCTCTCTCTCCGCACACACACACACACACACACACTCACACAAACACACATATCACCTCTTTTCCTCCTGCAGACGTTTGCCTTCATTGGGGGGCGGCATCAATTACAACTTATGCCTCAAAAAAGAAGGAGAAGCGAACGTTATTATTCTCATTTCCGTCTGGGAGGAAAATTTCAGTCTCCCCTCCCAAGTTCATTCCCGTTTTTTATGTCCTCGCGCCGTTTGCGCCGACAGCGGAGCCGTTTGTAAATCTTCTCGGCGGGTAATTCCCTTTTAGGGGTGGCCGCTGTGTTTGCGTTCAATCATTGACTTTTTACCCAGCAAGCATTCTTCCAGTGGGATCCGTCGCGGGTTATGGTGGGTGAATTGGTGACCTGGGGCCAGCGCAGGCTATAAGGTTATGTTTCTTTTCCCCCCACCATTTTTATTATCTTCTTGCCAGCTATAGCTGCTTTCTGGGCAATAATGCTGTCTTGAGTTCCATGATGTGATCTCAGGGATGCCAAATTTCTTTTCCCTTTTTTTTATATGCTTTAGAACTCGTGCGATATTTGGATCAATTTCGTGTGGTTCCTTTCTTTCTGTTTATTCATATCCTTTGCTTTTCTTAGTTTTGGTTTTTCGTTTTAAAGGAAACCAAAATTTCAGTTTCTTAAGATGTACTAAAAACGGTATACATATGATTGTGTTTTGATTACTGTGGATGACCCAAGTATTAAGTTGTGTTTTATGTATGTGCGCGTTATGGGCGCAGTTACATATACATTTACATTCATACACATTTGCCGGAAAGATATTTCAGTTAAGGCAATCGGTATTTAACGAGTTTAAAATTGTCACTGAACTACAGAATTCATTGTAATAAGTTGATTGTCATACATGCGAGCAATGAATGAAAAACTGAGATACGTTTGTGATGACCAAATTTTACACCAAATTTAAGCGGTGTAATATAAAACAGAGCTGTTGAAATTAATTCATCTGAAATTTGATGTTGGGAAGAAGTGGCACCAACAGAGCAAGGAGAGAGAGAGAGAGAGAGAGAGAGAGAGAGAGAGAGAGAGAGAGAGAGAGAGAGAAAGATTGATTCGAGTTGCTCAACGTAATATAAATCACACGAGGTAAATTGAGGTACCTCATAAATCATCTCCCCTTCCCTGTAATTGTCGTGTCAAGTCTGCTGAAGACAGAGTTTTCATTTCATTATTTTGTGTGTGTGCGCATGCAAATGTAAGTTGTAAGTTACCCACAATTCTGAGATGACTTTATTTCTAATCATTGGACGCTGTTCGGCAAAGGGACATCTGGCAGCTTTCGTAAGGGGACGGGTAAGATCACGGTTTACTTATTTAATTCCAAGCGACAGCTGCAGGTGAAATGTTCAGCAGATGCTGTATTAGTGATGCTTGAAGACGTTACGTCTATAAACCTTCATTAGTCATTTAGGTTTTTATATTGGTTTAATTCATTATACCCGGTGACTGTTTTCGTTGATAACACGGAGCCAACATAAAGGATCAATTTTACCTTCACTTATATTTTAGTTTACGTTTGTTAGCATGAAGGAAGTACAGAACTTGACCAAATATCGTAAGTAATGTACTTTGAAGTACATTCTCATATAAAATAGAGGCCTGTACTTTTTAACTTAGGTCGTGATAAAAGTGTTAGGCATAACAACTGAATCCAAGTGTATATCACGCCCTCGCTGGGAGCGAAGCCAGTCATTAACACTGATGAGAGGGATTCCACGAAGGATTATAAAAGAGGCGTTAATTACCAAGAAAAAAAATATAAAGACTAGAAGATGAAATACCGCTGAACCTGTTACATTAACGTGAGAAGGGGCTGAATACAAGCAAGCGAAAGAAATTGCAACAGGACGACTATGGAGAGAGGGAGAACTCTCCCCTTAAATCTACGCATAAGAGTAATTACGATACATGTTCGTGTTAAACCTTCGTGTTTGTCTATTCACACATCGCCAGCTTCATTCTTTACCTCACTTCTGTTGCCGCGGAGAAATAAGTAGTGTGATTCTGTCGTTTACTTTATTTTTTAAGGTGGGATATAGTGTAGCTTTATGCCAAGATTTTTTTTTTTATTTATGTGTGACGTTAACAGTTTGTAGAGCTTTTTCATGAGATTGTTCCTGGTGATTGTGTGAAAGGTGTAGTTAAAAGGTGATGTCCAATGAGGATATTGTCAGAAATAGACGTTTTTTTTCTAGCTATACAGGGGATTACTGTTTTGAGGTTTCTGTTATTCACTGATTCATTTTTTTTTTTTTTTTGCTTTGTTTCATGATACATTTATCTTTTTCTGAGCCTTTCATTGCCCCAGTCGCTGAATAGCAAATGAAAATAATTTTGAATTTGTGACAAACCATTCTTCCATGGCATATTTTGTTCCTGTGATACGCTTTGCAGGCATTCATTTCTAACCTTGGTTTTTAAGAATGTCATTATTGAATTCAGTGATAGATCTATTTTTGACGAAAAACCCCTTTTGTTGAAGTTCACTGTTTGCATTGCCAAACACGACATACAATAGTAATAAGTATTTTTCTTTTAAGTGATTTAGCATCCATGACAACTCAATGACAAATGCACTCTTTGCAAGATTTTTAATACTGGATGTGCCTTTATAATTTAATAAGTTATACTTAATTATTGCTGACGGTTTCGCCGAGTGTTTCCAGGTAATTAATCAATTCCATGTTAGGGCTCAGATTGGGAGGCAAATTGAAGGTCAATCTAACACCACAACAGCGACCATTAGTGAGACAGACAGGTACAGACCCGTAAATTTTACAGTAATATACTGTAAAATTTAAGGGTCTATATATGCGGAAATACTGTCAAACTTTCCATATCATCATCTCGGCTTTTAAGTTTAAGCAAAGAGCCTTTCTGTTCACGAACAGATTCGAGGGTATTCTTGGGCAAGTCGCTCTCTGCATTGTCAGTGTCATATGCTTCAGATCCTCGCATCATCACCATTGTCAGAAAATGGTCTCCTCTCTGGATGTTAGCCGCATCCCAGCTCCTCGTTCAATGGACAATATTGCTCGAAGTGGTGGTTTCCATTTCTCCAGTAATGGCAGTTTTGCTTTAGACCCTTCTCGGAAGAGATCCTACTTGATCATGTCTTTCCAGCGTTATTTCAGTAGAGAGCTTCTTCCACTGCCCCTCTCGTCGTCTCTGGTTCTTAGTCTGCGCGTGTTACTAGTTTTTGCAGAGCTCAGGGAATCACACTTTTGAAATGTCGTGAATTTCCGTTTGTTTGTTTGTTTATCGATGTGTTTATCTGCGTTTGGTGATTATTCCCAGGGGTATTTTACTTGCTGAGAAGTAAAAGGTTAACGATCTCTGAAGCCACGCCATATATATGTGTATATATATATATATATATATATATATATATGTGTGTGTGTGTGTGTGTGTGTGTAAATAAAGACAAAATCCACGAAGGAAAGAGAAACACTGGAGTGCTGCGAGGCCTTTCGACTAAATAAAGGACGACAGTCGAAAGGCCTTGCAGCATGTTGTCTGCCGTTAAACTATTTTAACTTCAAATATTAAGGGAAAAGACTTTCATGCCACTCTTCAAGAACCTCTTTAAGACATTGGTGCGGGTAATGGGTTAGATAACAAACATTTGTCAAGTATAATTTTAATTCATACCTTCTTGTCCATTTATTTTGTGATGCCCAACTTTGGAAAAGTTGAGAACCCACTGCATTATTTCAGTAATGAAGTACTTAGAATTAACACGAATTACCATGATATAATAATAATAATAATAATAATAATAATAATAATAATAATAATAATAATAATAATAATAGATTACGTACACTCGGTCTTGTATATTTATTTATTTTCACATCAATATGTTTATGAAATCTACACGGGCTGTTATGACTAGGGGATTTTGATATAAACAGTAACGATAATAGAATTAGACATGTAGCTGACATTTCAGTTGAACCTTAAAAAGCAGTCTGGAAGTATTTCCGAGTAAATTATCAAAGTATTGATAATTTTATTTAATGAAAAGACATTATTACCCGTCGGGTCTAATAGAATTTGCATACACCAAAGAGGAATTACAAGAGGAAAATGGAGTTGAAACTTTCATCACCTTTTGTAAAAAAAAAAAAAAAAAAAATCAATTTTCTCAGCTTTTATAAAAAATATAAAACGTTACTTTGTCTGACACAAGATATTAAAACTTCCTAATGGGAATAATTCTTCAGAAACTGACATTCGTGACCACTCACCTGAGCTGAAGACCAGAAGGAGAATTGCCGCGAGCATGATCCTTGTCGCTAGAGTTGCCGCTCCTTGTCCCACAGAGTACATCATTGTCAATTTCTTTTGCTCAACTTCAAAGGAATATCCGTCCGGGTGGCTCCTCTCCCGGAGAGGTGCAACGAAGTAGCCAAATTCACGGGATGGGAAGATAAGGGGATAATGGAGTAATGGGAGATCGAGCTGCGAAGTTCCTTTTTTGTTGGGGCGGGGGCGGTTAAAAGACAGGAATGTGTATGGGATGTATTGTCTAGCCTGGTGGTGATTGGCCGGGGATGAAGCTGTAAAATATGTGTGGGGAAATGCGTTCACGATATGTAGCGTTATGTACTGGTTCTGACTGATGTTAAGCAAAACAGATCTTCAAAACTGCGGCACTTTGTAGCGGAATGCTTGAAATTATTTGCTTCGTGAAAAGGGAAATAGATCTACATTTAGAACGTGATTCTTCCTTGAGCGTACTTAGGGTTTATCTCTGTTATGCAATTAAACCTCGTTTTATAAAATCTTAAAAGACTGAAATAATGAAAATTGAAGCTGCTTAACAAATTGAAAGAAAGATGGCTGGCTACAACATTCGTGAAGAAAAGACAACCGCATTTAAAAATATGTTGAAACTCAAAATATTCCTTTTTTTTTTATCTCAAAGTCATCCTAACTAAGGAATATCTTTCCCTACTTACAGGATTATCAACGAAATGTTTTATAGCTATAGCTATGTAGGTTAAGAATGGGATTTTTGAAGACACATAGCACTAATCTTCCTCGAGTCGTGTAATAAACATGTGACGGTGGAGACGCTCGGATATTGCGAGCGAGTTCCCGTTGAATTAACTTTTGATCAAGACAGATGAGCAATTTTATTTCTGAGAGAGTTTAATGAACGGAGAATTGGGAATGCGGTGCAAAGACCTGAGGGAACATTAGGATGAGGTCATTCCTTCTCTTAATGAGTGAAGAAAGGGGGAGAGAGAGAGAGAGAGAGAGAGAGAGAGAGAGAGAGAGAGAGAGAGGGGGCGCCACGGTCTTGTGGCTGTACATATAAAAGGGAACTATGATTTCTGTCTCCAAAATTTTTTTTTGTATCTTGGAATTGTTTAAAATCTTTTGTTTGTATCTTGGAACTGTTTAAAAATTTTTTTTTGTTTGTATCTTGGAACTGTTTAAAAAAAATTTGTTTGTATCTTGGAACTGTTTAAAATTTTTTGTTTGTATCTTGGAACTGCTTAAAAAAATTTGTTTGTATCTTGGGATGTTTAAAAAAAATTTTGTTTGTATCTTGGAACTGTTTAAAAAAATCTTCTTTTAAAATTTTTGTTTGTATCTTGGAACTGTTAAAACTTTTTGTTTGTATCTTGGAACTATTTTTTCTCAGTACCACAAATGTGAATTTGCTGAAGAACTCTATTTAGATATTTAGGGGAACAAAAGAATCAGAAAGCGTTATTCCTGGTTCCGTGGAACAGTGTGCCTCAGTCGGCAAAAGCTGAAAGCTCTAGTAGAAGAGAAATTAAAGATCCCAGTTGGCCTTAATATGTGGATTGTAGAAGTAGGAATATCACCAAAGGATCGAACATTATCGCGCTGCTGGAGATGCTACACTCGCAATTATTTACGACATTTCAAAAGTACACATTCGATTACAATTTTTCATTTGTTTTCTCAGAGGTTTCTCATTAAATTACTTTGCAGTTCTTTCCGTTCACGTTTATCACTTTCTGTTTCATTGGTATTCACTCGTTCTTCTTGGTTATTGGTATTTATAAATGCCTGTATCACGTCTCTAACAGAGGAGATTTTAGTGTTTCCCACACTTTTCAGAGGTCGGTTTTTTCTGTTCTTAAAGGATAAAGTTAGTTTTCTTTTTTCTGTTTGTATAGTATATAGTATCTCACTTCACTCAATACTTCGTGGAAATATCGCGAACGTCAGCAGTTATTAACCTGACAACACAGTGTTCCCTCACATTTTTCAGCATTTTCGTGTGGGAATCCTACTCGACTGTAAAATGTAATATATTGGGCCTGTGAATTTTATCCCTTTTCTGGGAATACGCTTCTTTCAAGTAATTTCTTCTAAAATTTCTAAGTTATACTAGATCCCATTATTCCTTTTCTATATCTACATTTTCTCAGTAATAAAATCAGTTGCCTTTATTTCACCTCGTTCTCTTTGCACTTTCAATTATTGCCTCCCTCCAACCAATTCAGCCCTCTCTGCATTTCTCGAAATTCCAGTCGATTGCTTTTTGGAGGTTAAGAGCTGTTAACTGTCAAAAAAAAATTGCAGCCATACCTCTCCAGAAATTCCAGCTGCCCCCTTTCCAGGAAATTTAAGCTGTTACCTATCCAGACTGCAGCTGCCACGTTTTCGATATATTCCAGTCGTCACCTTTCCCGAAATTCCAGCAGCACTACAGGTGTGGGACCCTCCGAACTTGCATCCTCGTTTTGTAGCGGTGAATCTGAAAAGGAGAGAGTGAAGAGGGGGAAAAATTAGAGGAGTCGTTAATGGCGTGTTAAGCAGTGATATCAATTAACACCCAGTCAGAACACACGTACCAGGAAATCATTCGGCGCCGCCGCCGGGGAGGACGGGCGCAGGACGCTAATGCCGTCCAACTGCGTTCAATATACGATTTCTTTTGCTCTCGAAGCGTAATGGCAGAGCCGCGTAATAAATGATAAATTGGAATATCAAATGGTAATTTCAGATGAGCTGCTGGCAATTCAATAGCGGAGAGAGACGTAGGAATATGTTGCGTGATTTCGAATTTAATTTTTTTTTTTTATTTTATGTTTGAGATAACTTGAAACGTGCTTTTTTTTTTAATAGATGAAATTTTGTAATTTAACGTTGTATTACATATGAAATTTGAGGTGTTTATATGAAAAACGCGATAAAAAATATTTCATATGGATAGACATAATCTAGACTGCATGACACCTAGTTATTCGTATGTGCATCCATCAAGATTTAGTACGCTTAGAAATTTAATGTTTTAAGCAATTGACAGTAGTATATTCACTGTTAATAAGAGGTTTACTTGATGAAACATCATTTCAAACAATTTCATGGTTTATCTATATTCTGCTGAATAAAGACACACTCTTGCACATGATTTTACTGCCAAATTATTGTTATCCATAGAAAGTACCAATGGCTTGGTACTCTGATAAACCATTTCATAAGCATAAGAGCCCCAGTCGATGGATTGTTTTCCACTTTGTGGAAATATCTCAAAAATGGTTGGTGAGCCTTTAAAAATGCAAGATTCCAGGTTTTTAAGCAAAAGTACTTTCCCCGCTTTGCGTGGTGTGAAAATTACCAAGGTGTCTTGAAGAGTCGATTTTATTTCAGAGAAACGAGAGGAATAAGATATTAGGGTTTAGCGTTTTGGGCGTTCGTGGAATTACAAGGTAGCGTGACAGTATGAATGATGTAGGTGTTCATGACTGGTTAGTGCAGGAATGTGGTCCAGAGATGCAAGCAAAGGAATGGGGAAGTACTGCTTGAATAGCAATATTAGCAATTTTAGTTTCATAATATTTGAAAGGCAGACGTTCCAGTTTTTGTACGATTTATCTAGGACTCGACCCTTGTTGTGATGTGTGCCAACCATTTCATCACTAGCAACCTTTGAATATCTAGCCCAGTTTCAATGGCTGTATTATTGTTTATTAAAACAGTCTAACCAGACCACTGAGCTGACTAAATGATACGCATGCTTCAGTTGACTGTATCGGTGTTATCTCAGGCAACAAAGTTGGAGGGGGAGCCTCCTTTTGTGCGGACTATCTAGACGGTGTTGATGCATTTCTGCGAAAATTCAGGGAGTCGCTGCTATGGTCCAAGGGAGAGGTAATATGGTTTTGAGAAGGGGCGGAAGTTAATGGGTAATTTTCGTTTGGGACTGCAGAGGGATGCGAGCTCAGGGCCCCTGTACAGTTACCATTTGTAATGATTACATTCGAAATATTTTTATTTTTCGCCAGCTGTTTCGTAAATATTCATCTAAATCTCCGCACTTATATAAATTTTGATTTAGAAAGGCAGAACGCATTAACTCCAAAAATGGAATTTTCGCAAATTTGGTATATATGGAATCAGCAGAAAGAGATGAATGTAGCCATTATGGCGAAGATGTAAGTGGCAAATAGGTTATGAACACATTTCCCTTTGAATTTTTTACAGAATGTTCAGCACCTGTATTGTGACTGGGTAGCACACAAGCGGTGATGATGGTTATCACCCATTAGTGTGGTTATTGATGTCAGATAGGTATTGATGATAAAATTATGCCATTATAAATCATATAAACAGTTGTCACAATTCCACAAAGGGAACTAATCGATAGTCCAAAAGTCACTAATTGCATTGATGTGATAGATGCATTTATATTTTTAGGATTTTTTTTTTTTTTACTTTTTTATGGTTATTTACACAATTAATATCTTTTATTTATGAGTGTCAAAATATTGATTAACGTTTAAGATTTTTAATTGATACCCACGTGTGATAAAGCGATCTTTAATTTTAAAAAAATACTATGTTTTGAATTGTTATTCAGTTGTAATATATACTCATTTAATGCGGATATTTCAAAATATGTATTTTACTGAACCGTAATTTGTGTGTGTGTGTATATATATATATATATATATATATATATATATATATATATATATATATATATATATATATATATATATATATATCTTATAACAAAATGTTATATATATATATATATATATATATATATATATATGTATATATATATATGTATATATATGTATATATATAATCTTCCATCTGGATTGTTTTAATTTAATCTGGATTGTTTTATGTAGAGTGTAATGCATGTGGCCCATTGTATCTACATGACTATGTTCATTACTAGAAAAATTAAGTTACGATATTTTTTTTATAATCAGCCTTCCATTTTCCTTTGGACGTTTTGCGTGCACTGTACTTTTCTCTCTCTTGCCTGTTCCTGATGCATTGTTTAATCATTCCCTTTTTTTTTGGGGGGGCGTGCTAATTTTCAATAATAACGAAATGTTTTTCTGTCATTTAATCGTGATTCGTGTTTACTTTCGGCTATTGTATAAACAATAGTATTCCGCAGCTGCGACAGCTTCTCGCTCGCGCCGACAAATGTGTGAGTCTGTGATACCGACAGCATCCGGGTATTGTTGCACGCAATTTCCACCTGAAGTTTCTTTTGAGTGAAATCATTGATGTCGGGTCAGTATTGATGTCATAAATTTGCTCGCGTAAAATGCATAAACAGTTTTATAAATTCCACAAAAGACCTTTAATGAATCACAAAAAGAATCTGTCACTGATGTGTCTCTGCAACTATCATGTGTCCAATGTCATTACTGGATGTCACTGTTGAATCCCTTCTGTTGGTGCAATTGATCTGTTTAATTCATGAGTATGAAAAAATAATCCACGCATTATTTTTAATTTTATTTGCTTCGCGATTGTTTGATGGCATCTGTTCGGTAAGAGTTTGACAGTTATGAAAACGTTTATTTATGATTATTTTTTTTTTTTTGGTGAGGCGGGGTGATCTCTTAATTATTCCGACTTTTTTATTACGCAGGGTATTTCTTGTTATTCCTGCAAAGCGAGTTGTCCGTTGGTTAGTATTCTGATGTGAGTACTGATGTCGAATCGACTAAACTGAACTTTGGTATTCGGAAGGTATAAAGAATTGGATATTAAACGATATTTGTGGCATGATATTCGTGAATATAAACAAAAACACTCTTCCTCAGGCGACAAAAATTCACAATCAGCCAAGTTTTACAATCTTATAAATCAGCTATCACTGTGGAGATGAGTTGATATCGATTCATAAGTTCAGAACGCGAATTCGACCTGCGTTTGTACAGCAGAGTCGAAATCATCTTTTGTCTCTCTTGGTAGCCAGGTGGTGTAAAGTCACTGTGTGTTGTTTCTAAACCAGGCATCAGTTCGAATCCCGCCGGGGAATAAGCATTTATTAGTTGATATCATTCTCCGTAGATTTCAGTTATTCCCAGGGTGTATTGAATGGGATATTAAACAATATTCGTGGCTTAATATCCGTGCATATATATATATATATATATATATATATATATATATATATATATATATATATATATATATATATATATATATATATATATATATTAATATGTATGTAAGATGCCAACTATGCATATCCATATGATTAATCGCATTCCTTTGTTGTCGCGTAGTGGATATATGAAGGCTTTGATCCTTTCGCAGGAGAGCGCATTTAAGCGTACAAGGCAGTCTCTTGTTTCCTCTCTCTCTCTCTCTCCTCTCGTAAATTTTCCTAGTTCCTCTTATCAAGAGCCGTCAGCATGTTTCACGGGGACGCAACGCAATGGCATTTTCGAGGACAATAAGATCGTAATCATCTAACTATTCACTATTGCTTCCAAAATAATCCCTGGATCCGCTTATTCTCTCTCTCTCTCTGCTCCTTCGTCCTCAGTTTTCTAGTAGCGCGCAGTTGTATTTCCTCGTGAAAACATAAAACTGTTTTTGTTTACTTTGACGTGACAAGGGAATAAATAAAATGCTCTCTCAAAACAATATCTTTTTTGTTTTATCACTTGATCCCCCCCCCCGCCCCCCGCGCTGCAAGTCAAGCCTTCTAGTGTTGTATTACCAAACGGGATCAAAGGTATTCCTGCCACCTTTGCAATCTAACTAGTTTGCCGAATGAACGTGGCGAAATGTTTGCATGCGAGCGTTTTTTTGCGGCCTTCGTAGCCCGAAATTTATTTCGTTGTCACTTGCGTAACTTCCTGCACATGTCCGTTAAGCACGATGGTAATTTCAAATTCATATATTAACGTGTGTGCATAACTGAATCGCGAAAATATGGAACGGGATGAATATATAAGTAAAGACAAAATCCTGGAGTGCTGCGAGGCCTTTCGACTATCGTCCTTTACTTAGCAGACTCCATTGTTTCTCTTTCCTTCGTGGATTTTGCTGAGTCTGTTTATCTTTCACTTCGTGGATTTTGGATTTTGAGTCTGCTAAGTAAAGGACGACAGTCGAAAGGCCTCGCAGCACTCCATTGTTTCTCTTTCCTTCGTGGATTTTGTCTTTATTAACGTGTACGAAAAAAACAAAAAAGGTCTTTATTTTTTACAGTTGAATATCGGGAAACTACCTTTCAAAAAGGTTAGTTTCATTTTTGCATTCATCCACAAAGATTCCCATGTTTTCATCCGCGTCAGAGGTTCAGAGATCTTTATAAAAATTTGAGAGCTACAAGGGAAAGATTTTGGGACTAGAAGTAGACCTCACGTAATTATTAATGTTTTTGTTCCAGTTCGAGGCAGTTCAGATACAATTGTATGCCCGGGCAGACTTGTATATTGTACATTGTTAATGTGTGCTTAAGTATAAAATCATTAATAAGCCGTATGTCTTACAAAAATTGTCAGACAAGTTTCGTTCAATTTTAGTAATAATTCCAGTCAGTTCATGTAATAAGGGTTTTATTTTGTTCTGTGATGAGAATATTCATTGTCATTAGCCATCCAGTTTCGAAACACTTCTCTTTGGTAGGAGTTTCAATGATTTCGTAACTGGCAGTATCAACAATGGATTTGAATGATTCTGTATTAATAACATGAAAAGTGTCGATAATACCAGCAACAAACGCTAATTACATAAAATTATAACAGCTAATTGTGGCTAGACTTCACTCGGACAAAGTTATTGTATTTGTATTAATAGTAGGGAAACGTCGATAATACCAGCAAAAATAATTACATAAGATTGTATCAGCTGATGATAGCTAGACTTCACTTGGACAAAGTTATATTTTTCTCTGCCATTTTTCCAAGGTTAGAATTATCCAGTGATGAAAGGTTTGTCTTCTCACGAGAGGTATTCGTTCTCTGCTTCCGTTTTATATTTATCCCCTCTTTGATGTGCTTTTATTTTTAACATGGACACTAATAATAATAAAAAGGATAATTATAAACTCAAGATTAAGGTTATTATTTTAATATGGCTAATAAACATTACTTGGATCATAAATTGGCCGATTTTTATCAAGGATTTTGATGAGATTTTATGTGTCAGTATTTGGCTCAGGAACACATTTCCAAGAGGCCAGGGAAACACGTGCAAAATCAATCACATATTCTCAATGGTCTTCTTTCGCTGTAATTTATCGAAATTACTCGTACTTGGAGCTTGTTATTACTGAGGGGTCTTCATACTTCCG